>NW_011888849.1:8517969-8524378 GCF_000151845.1 Pteropus vampyrus | reverse complement strand
TACAGATTTTTATGCACTTGGTACTAAACTATATGCTAGGAAAAATACACAGGATAAGATAGTCATAACTTTTACAGAGTTTAATATGTTTTATGAGATATTTGTTATTCACAGTAAAATAATCAGAAAATATCTTAACCATTATTGAATCGTTAAATCAGATGGAACATACTAAAATATTATGAGAGCTCATTAAAAAGTGAGTAGGGAAAAATTTCAGTTGGGAAGACTTCATTGTTGATTAGAACTTCATGAACCTATATAGATGTTTAGTACTCAAATAGGCAAATAAAGGGGATATAATGTTATTGTATGAAATGATGTAACCAAAGGCATGGTAATTTCATGAGGCACTAAGATACCAATTTGGCTGCTATTGGAGAGGAGAGGAAATAAATGGTAAAGTTTTCTTCTCTTTTACTAAGTCAAATATGCATTGGTTTATTCTTCCAGCCTCCTTGTCATTATAGGCTTTTCTCTATTTGGGATTTTTTTTTTTATCCTTTTCAAATAGTATTTCTATTACAGATATGTTTCTTTTCTTTCTCCCCTTATAGACTACATGCTGTTTGACAGAAATTATTCTGTCTGTATTTTCTACACTCTGAATTTTTCTGTGACTGGCACACATTAATATCTGAATTATGTATCAGTTTATATAGCAAATAATTAAAGAAGTAATATCCTACACAGCAGAGTAATTTAGTTTTGGTATTGTATACAATATAAGATTACTTGAAGAAGTATTTAAGACTGGATCTTTAAATTGATGTGTTAAATCCTGTGATATGGGAATTGATGGAAGCCAGCTTTGAGGTAATGAGGGTAAAAGTTGAGCATGAGAGAATGTAACAGCATTAAAACAATTAAGGTTCCAGTTTCCAGTCTCAGATTTTGAGTAATAAGATTCAATGAACCTCTACACAATGATCATGAAGTTGCCACAGAAAAGAAACAAGCCTTCCAAATTCTCAAGCAATATAAAGAAACACTTTTAAAAGTCTTGTTGTTAATGTTTTATTCTTCAGCTTTTTACCAGAAAATGTAATGCCTATATAAGAGATTCATCTTCATTAAAACCCTTTTAATGGTCCATACAAAAATTAACGATGATGGTATTGTTAGCAGTGTCGATACATTCTCCTGAATTATACACCTAAAAAGTAAATTTGCCTACCATCTTAGATTATTCTAGGACAACAGTCCCCAACATTTTTGACACCAGGGACTGGTGCTCCGAATGAGAATCTAATGCCTAATGATCTGAGGTGGTAATGCTAGTGCTGGAGAGTGGCTGCGAATACAGATGAAGCTTTGTGCTCATTCACCTGCCGCTCACCTCCTGCTTTGTGTCTTGGTTCCTAATAGGGGCTGGGGTTTGAGGACCCCTGTTCTAGGATATACTGAACAGAAGAGGGATAATTAGTAGCCTAGTACGCCTTTTAGCCTCAAAGCATCACTGGTTTACATTAAAGCTCCGAAGAGAATAAATATGGAGATGACTAAATTATGCATTGCTCAATATGTCTGACTGGTAGGTATGGTCTTGAGTTCAGCCTGACTGCCAATCTTGAAAGACTTAGCAGGCCTTTCACGGCACTAAATTTATTTAGCTTTAAAGAACGATACAGGACAGGCA
Organism: Pteropus vampyrus; assembly: GCF_000151845.1. Lineage (NCBI taxonomy): Eukaryota > Metazoa > Chordata > Mammalia > Chiroptera > Pteropodidae > Pteropus > Pteropus vampyrus. The sequence continues at coordinate 8,522,739 of NW_011888849.1, read as the reverse complement.
ACAACATAACTCTTATGGCAGTAGCATAATAGAAGTCTTGTTCCCTCTTGACATAACTTCCTAATATCTTCCAAATCATCTGCACTTGTATTTCTGAGGCATTTTCTTATCTTAAAAGCTTTGTTGTAGCAACTGATATAATATCTAATGCATAAAAGTAAACTTACTAAAACACTGGTAATGACCAGAATGTATTTTATCCAGTAAGGAGTTGGAATTCCCTCTGCAAAACACATTAGCTGCCATCCCTTTTCTTAAGTTGTCTGATATTTCTTTAACATTTGAAAGATTATTTCATTCCTTCATCCTCTTACTTACACCTTTTTATAAGTGTTGATAGAAACATTCAACTTCGTATGTAAGTTTTCCAAATATAGACTAAATTCTTCCTCTGGCAAATCTGTCTCCATAGTTATTACCTAGCTTGTGAGTTTTACGTTGCTTTCCAAATAATCTTTCTGTCCACAAGATCAATATCTACATAACTTTCATTTTTACTTAACTGTATAAATGAATCAAAAATCTTTTATTACATCATAGAGATGAGGCAGAGAGATTAAATGTTTAGCACAGCACGCTTCAATTAATATCACCACGTTATTTTCTCAAATTTCTCTACAAAGATTTTTCTCACATATCATATATTTTCCATTAACAAAGTAGGCAATAGAGACTATTTCTTAGGCAACTCTGGGTTTCATCTGGTGTGGCACCATAACAATACACCATGCCCTAGGTATAACTTTTCACTGACATAAGCTTCTGAGTATAAATGTGGTGCATGAGCAATTTGTCTCCCCAGAGGCCATTCAGTGTTGACCTTTTATTTGTCCAAACCTCACCACAGGAGAAGATCTTTCTTTATTTTTCTTTCTTTCTTTCCCCCTTTCTTCCCTTCTTTTTTCCTTTGATGAAGGAGTAAGCTTTATAAATTTTATTAATGCTAACTTAAATATTAAAGAGACTAAAATATATATTAAGAAATATATTTTTAAAAGTGCCTAATTTTACAAGTTAGATAATTGCATTTTTAAAAAGAATTCAACTAGTACAAAGAACATATTTACTCGTTATTTATCTGTGTATATATTTTTTCATTTCTTATTACATAGTTCATCATGATTTCTTCATAAGAACAATTCTACCACTTTCATAGCATGATCTTTTTCCATTTAATGAATAACCATCCATTGAATCAAAGATGATTTGATGCATTAATGACCAAATGGCACCACGTCTCAAAGTATAATAATCCTAGAACATATGACCATAAAGCAAGCCAAGAAGAATAATTAATTATAAAACTCTTTTCCTATAATATTATGAAGTGGCCTAATTTTAAATTAAACTAGCTTATTTTTTAAAAAGTATATTTTTCATTCATATATCTGGAAAGATTAGTAGTGAATTTAGTTCTGGCATAACTGGAAACAATTACATCAATCATATTCTCTACTTATTCTCTGACATTGTCTTCTTTTGGGGCTTAGTCTTAGGCAGATCCAATGCAGATGAGAAGATTAGCAAGAACACCAGGTATAATTTTACCAGTCTACCCCTAGAAAAAAATAAAAGCCAATCTTGACTACAGAAATTTTAGGGGTCCTCTTGACTACAGAAATTTAAATAACTGCCAATTCTTATTTATTTCATTTTATTTTTAAAACTTTTTTAGGCAAAGCAACCTTTGGTTGACATCACAGATTGCAAGAACCTTATCAGCTTATGATCCTTATTATTTTTTTTTTTTTTTATTTTTATGCCTACAGTACCTGGTCTTCCTTGGTGATCTCCCATCCAAGTACTAACCAGACCCGACCCTGCTTAGCTTCCAAGATCAGATGGGATTAGGCTTGTTCAGGGTGGCATGGCCATAGACAGATAACTGACAATTCTTGAACCAAATAATGTCCAGGCCTGAATCTCACTTCCATCATTTTAGCTAAATGTTAGCCCCACCCAACATGGAGTATGAGGGAGTGAATTTCTTAACCCCTACCCCCCCAAAAAAGACAAGGACTCAGGATTCCCAGGAGGCAAAAATGTTGAATGGTCAACACACTTATTCATGATCAATTTAACCATAATTAATTTCTAATGAAAATATACTCAATATATTAATATTATATACTAATATACTAATAAAATATACTAATAAAAATATACTAATAAAATATACTAATAAAAATACTATATTCGCACTTTTATATTATATTATAGTTTAGTTCTGGTTATTATTTCTATATCAATTATGACTTTTATTCTCTCGATTATGCTTCAGTTTTGAGACTCCAATTTGATTTTTTTGTTTAGTTTATGATCTAATATTCTTTACATTTGCCCTTTTGTATAAAGCCATATTTGTTGATTTATTGAACCCAAGAAAAAGAAATGCAAGAGAGACTAGAAAGGAAATACTAGAAACTAGAAACTAGAAACTAGAAAAGGAATAGGTGGGGCAAACAAGAATTTGTGTGTGTGTGTGTGGGATTGACAGGTAGCTGACAATAAGGATATCTGTAGTAGGTACATATTGGAATATTGAAAGAAAGAAATTGTGGGAGGATAAGATTAAACTTCCTAAAAAGGACTGCAATTATGGAAAAGAAATATATAAACATGTAACTTAGTGTTTCTTGCCATTTAGATATAACATTTAAGCCAAACAATTTAAAAACATAGATTTTACTTACTTTCATGCAATAACATGTAAGCAACACTTTGGCTTCTCAATGTAAACCAAATCCTTTTCAATCCCTTGAAAAGGGATTAGTTAGGAGGCAGATTTCCCCTCTAAATTAGTGGAGGGCTTCATATACCATAATCTCATAGACTACTGATCACAAAGTCACTAAATTATAATTGAATTAAATACCCACAATAGTTTTGGTTCAGGGTCTTTCACGGGAGAGATTACCATTTTATGCATATTCAGAGTCAATGTCTCAGCTCTCTTTTCTAATCTTGGACCACCAATAATTTCTTTAAAATATTTTTGTTTACATGTGTGGGGACTCATTTATGCTGTTTTATTATTTAGTACTAAAAGTGTAAAAAATCCTATAAAGCTATTCAACCTAAACATAAAATTTATTTTTGGCTTTTTTGTTAAACTTCTTTTTGCTAATGGTTTCTGTGAAACTATTTGTGGTCCCTGAATATATTAGCTCATCCATGGTTGACTGGCTCTGCAGTTTTAGGGCTGTTTCTATCACCTGTGCTTTGCAGTACTACTTGGTATTTATGGTACCTCCCAGATGGGTACCTTCTTCAGTTTAATTATAATCCGGCTTATCCTTTCTTCCAACCTCATTTATAAAAATGTTAAATAAGACCAGCCATAATACCTTCATCTCCGAAGCATGCTGCTCAACACTTATTAACTTGATGCATTGCCATTTATCATTAAATTCCGTTAGCCAATTTAAGTCCCAGAAAAAATGTTAATATTGAGTTCAATTTGAGCAAATTTTAATGAAGATTCCCTGAGACATTGTGTTAACTGATTTACTATAATCATAATTGATATCTCCTCTGCTACCCCCATCTTCTAATTTTCTAATTTTATCCACACATAAAAGAGAATAAGTTTGTCTAGCTTGAATAGTTCTCCATAAATATACATCATTTATTGACTGTTTCTGCAAATAGTTTTCTTCTCCTTTGCCTTTAGGACTATGTCTGTCATTTTCACATAAATCCCAGAATCATTCATAACATGTTTTTCCTTCTGACAACTACATCTGTCCAGCTCTGAATACTTAGCTGAATTAATGTCAGTCTCACAAATTTCTTTTTATTTATTTTATTGCTGTTATTTCTATGTACATTATTACTCTAAATGCAATGGATAATGAAAATAGAAATAGCATATGCATAGCTTGTCCCATTAAGCATGGTGGGGTGTGTAAAACATTTTGTTTACATTTCAAGATATTAAATATGAAACTTTGAATGAGCCATTAATTAACACTCATTTCCTGAAATTGAATTCAAGTTTCAAGGTAAATATGAGCATTCACATTTATCTAAGAAGGTATGCCAAAGTGTCTAGTAGCCACCCAAAGGGGTCTGTGAACAATAAAGAACGTCATAGGTGTAAAATTCAAGAATGAGAAATAATTTAAGAAGTCAGTAAATAAGAATTTTTTGCAGATTTATTGATTACAATCATGTGTATTTTCTTTATACAACAAAAAAACTTTTAATTATGTTTCTCTTATGTGTAAATGAGGCCACCTTTCTTTTCTCCATCTGTTACTTTTGGTATCATGAAAAAAGAAAAACTGTTAATGTTTATAAAACGTATATTATAAGATTTGCCACTAGAACTCATCCCCCCGCCCTTAGGTAAATGTATATTTATCTGGAAGTCAAAGAGCCTTAACATATTAAATAATTATTACATTAATTTTGCTTTATGAAATTAATAATAGTCGTTCTTTTTTCACACATGGTCCAAATGTAGTCTTTAATTAATACATACCATTTGTTCCAAAATAATTATAAATATGTGCAAAGTGGCCTTACAAATGCTCATGTAGTATTATTTCAGGGACTCTAAATTAAATTCCTTACCTCAAAAAAAAAAAATCCTTGGGCTTTGTTTTCTAATTTTCTAATTAGATATTCTACAATTGGAGATGCATTTGTTTGATTTTGAAAGGATAATGTCAGTCTGTTATATATCAGTTTGAACAAAATTATAAGAATCTTTCCTTAAGCCAATGAAAATAAAAAGGATATGAGAACAAGAGAATTTTTGAGAGA
>NW_011888849.1:8515309-8517919 GCF_000151845.1 Pteropus vampyrus | reverse complement strand
TTCTATTACCTGTGCTTTGCAGTACTACTTGGTATTTATGGTACCTCCCAGATGGGTACCTTCTTCAGTTTAATTATAATCCGGCTTATCCTTTCTTCCAACCTCATTTATAAAAATGTTAAATAAGACCAGCCATAATACCTTCATCTCCGAAGCATGCTGCTCAACACTTATTAACTTGATGCACTGCCATTTATCATTAAATTCCGTTAGCCAATTTAAGTCCCAGAAAAAATGTTAATATTGAGTTCAATTTGAGCAAATTTTAATGAAGATTCCCTGAGACATTGTGTTAACTGATTTACTATAATCATAATTGATATCTCCTCTGCTACCCCCATCTTCTAATTTTCTAATTTTATCCACACATAAAAGAGAATAAGTTTGTCTAGCTTGAATAGTTCTCCATAAATATACATCATTTATTGACTGTTTCTGCAAATAGTTTTCTTCTCCTTTGCCTTTAGGACTATGTCTGTCATTTTCACATAAATCCCAGAATCATTCATAACATGTTTTTCCTTCTGACAACTACATCTGTCCAGCTCTGAATACTTAGCTGAATTAATGTCAGTCTCACAAATTTCTTTTTATTTATTTTATTGCTGTTATTTCTATGTACATTATTACTCTAAATGCAATGGATAATGAAAATAGAAATAGCATATGCATAGCTTGTCCCATTAAGCATGGTGGGGTGTGTAAAACATTTTGTTTACATTTCAAGATATTAAATATGAAACTTTGAATGAGCCATTAATTAACACTCATTTCCTGAAATTGAATTCAAGTTTCAAGGTAAATATGAGCATTCACATTTATCTAAGAAGGTATGCCAAAGTGTCTAGTAGCCACCCAAAGGGGTCTGTGAACAATAAAGAACGTCATAGGTGTAAAATTCAAGAATGAGAAATAATTTAAGAAGTCAGTAAATAAGAATTTTTTGCAGATTTATTGATTACAATCATGTGTATTTTCTTTATACAACAAAAAAACTTTTAATTATGTTTCTCTTATGTGTAAATGAGGCCACCTTTCTTTTCTCCATCTGTTACTTTTGGTATCATGAAAAAAGAAAAACTGTTAATGTTTATAAAACGTATATTATAAGATTTGCCACTAGAACTCATCCCCCCGCCCTTAGGTAAATGTATATTTATCTGGAAGTCAAAGAGCCTTAACATATTAAATAATTATTACATTAATTTTGCTTTATGAAATTAATAATAGTCGTTCTTTTTTCACACATGGTCCAAATGTAGTCTTTAATTAATACATACCATTTGTTCCAAAATAATTATAAATATGTGCAAAGTGGCCTTACAAATGCTCATGTAGTATTATTTCAGGGACTCTAAATTAAATTCCTTACCTCAAAAAAAAAAAATCCTTGGGCTTTGTTTTCTAATTTTCTAATTAGATATTCTACAATTGGAGATGCATTTGTTTGATTTTGAAAGGATAATGTCAGTCTGTTATATATCAGTTTGAACAAAATTATAAGAATCTTTCCTTAAGCCAATGAAAATAAAAAGGATATGAGAACAAGAGAATTTTTGAGAGACAGGAAGGAAAACATTAATAATGGAAAAAATGAGAGCAAAGAAGGATGGGAGTAATAAAAGCATACTTCATCTATTTCATTTTTCCAGGTCTCAGTCTGTAGTAACATGTGTTTATGTGTCAAGAACAGGAGGTAAGATAGATAAAAATTTTAATTTTCTATAGGAATATTAGATTTACTTTAGGGCTTTCCTCTTTCTCTCTTTCTTATTAAATTAAAATAGTCATCGAGATCCAAAAAACTTTTTATTTTTTTAATCACTTTCACAAGAAAAGAAAAAAAGATAATTCTACCGGCTGCGATTGCTTCAGTATCATATCAGAACACAGTAGCCTCAATTTATGAAAACAAGAGCATGCCAAGGCAACGTTCTTTACTAACTTTTTTGTCTTTGAAAGCAAGGTGCTTTTCTTGGGAGGAAAAATGACGCAATAGTGAAAAGTTGAGTCCCAGAGGATTTAAGTTATGATTTTCAATTCCAGCTCACTGCAGTCGACGCAGACGAAGGGTCAAATGGGGAGATCACATATGAAATCCTGGTTGGGGCTAAGGGAGACTTCATCATCAATAAAACAACAGGCCTTATCACCATCGCTCCAGGGGTGGAACTGATAGTCGGGCGGACATATGCACTCACAGTCCAAGCAGCGGATAATGCTCCTCCTGCAGAGAGAAGGTAATTTATATTAGAACCAAAGCAGTCTTTTTGTTGCTCCCATTTAACCCCATAATTAAATTTAAGAAGCTCAGCAAGCATTCTGTTATCCTATAAACATCTAAATTAGATTGCAAAAATCAGAGAGACTGGATTCTCAGTAACTGCATATTCTTATTTGGTTAAATTGTGGGAAAAGGACAATAAAGAAAGATTAAACCACAAAATAATTAACTATGATTTCACAAAAGTATGCAGGTGTCTGTTCTGGGGTGTGGGGGGCAGGAGGACTGGGTAATATCAGAGGCATGTATCTAATTTACTACTGAAAAACAAGGTTGATAATAGTGTGAGATCACTATTATCACTTTACAAATATATATATCACTTA
>NW_011888849.1:8508672-8513919 GCF_000151845.1 Pteropus vampyrus | reverse complement strand
AGAAAACATCTATTTCTTTTGCTCAAGATTTTTAGTGCTTTCACATTTTACTCTGAGTAAAATGAAAAATTATTAAAAAGGCAGTTTGCCAGCTGCCACCAACCACAGGACACTCCCTTGTCAACTCTTTATATTTTTAAAACACTTTCCTGGCATTTTTATCTACTGCCCGTATAACCATATTATCTGTATTTTCCTTTAGAGTATGGAATTTATTGTCTGACTTGCTTCCCCCTGCCTACCCCAAAGTGCTACTTAGCAAGGAAAAGAATCACATGGTTCTGTTGTGTTATGTCTTCAGAAATCAAAACAATTTTTGGAACACCTTTAGGTTCTTTACAGACATCATTTTTTTTCCCCACTAAGTTCTTAATGCACCTCATTTTTAGTTTTTAAATAAATGAAGTAGAATAAGGGACAGTATGCTAGAAAATTTAAATATATGTTTAGAGTTCCCAAAACCAGAAGGCAGATTTGAAATTGTTCTACCTTCCCTTGTAGTACATATTAATGTCTAACTTATTGTCTAAGAAGTCAGAAATAAATAGATGTCTGTGACAATAAGATTTTCTATTCAGTCCAACAAACATTTATTATGTAGCAGTCATTTACTATGTTCTAGGAATACAAAGATAAACATAGTACTGTCATTTGTGAGCCAAAAAAAATAAAGTAAGTGTAGAAAGTATAAATATACATAACTAAATTCAGTTTACCATGATTAATTTGAGAATAAGATAAATTCTTAGGTATCTGTGGTATTGATGAAGACATGTGTCATGACAAGAAAGTACTTAGAAGGCATCTTAAACAGGATGAGTGTAGGAGAATGAGTAGAGTTTTATCAGGTGAAAAGAAAGTACGTCACATTACTTACACAGCCTGAGAGGTCTAAAACAACTTGGTGCTTATGGATAAGTCAGTCAGTGCTACCAATACATAAACTGCAATTGAAGGAAGGGCAAGAGAATTAAGGGCCATATCATGGAAAATTTAACTTGCTTTGTTAAGCAGCTTGAACTTACTCAGTCAATGGAAGGAACTCTTGCAAGAACTTTCAAATAGAAAGTCATGTGAAATGATTCCAGTTTCAGGATAATCACTGTTGCCCTATAAAAGGCAGATTTGAGGGCAACAAAATTGTAGGCAGAGAAATTAGGTAGGACACCAGCACCAGAAGAGTCCAGGGGAAATGTTGCTGATGGCTTGAACAAAGGATGTTAGGAAGACTGGAGAGATGAAATTGTCAGGAGGGGAGGGGAGGGGAGGGGAAGGGAAGGAAGGGAAGGGGAGGGAAGGGAAGGGGAGTGAAAGGAAGGGAACGGGGGAGGAAGAAAATTTTTTTAAAAAGAAAGCAAAAAACCTCATGTTTTTATTTAAAATGACTGGGTGGTGGTGATGCAAGATGGTGCATGTGGTTTGTTTGAAGGGGATGAGTTCCATTTTGGACATATCTGGTTGGACCAAGCCATAGTTCATGTATGCAAAAAGCAAGCAGATGTATATGCCTAAATGTGCAAAAACAGTTAAGGGCTGTAACTTGTGAAGAACCATATAGAACATTTTTATATAGTGAGTAGTTACAGAATTTAAAATAAGTTTGAATGAATTTTAATAATAGCTTGATTCATGCCCAGTCATCCTGAAGAGCATTTAGTAATCAAAGATGATTGATACTATTTAATTACCATTCACTAGGGCTACACACCATGTGAGCTAATTTATATACATAATTTCTAATCCTAACGACATTGTGACTCTTGCATAACTCTATTTATTTTTGCGGCCCAAAAATCTGAGTCTGAAAGAGAACAATTAACTTGGCTAAGTGCCCCTTGCCTATCTTCCCACCCACCCAGTAAGTGTAGTAGAACCATAACTTGAACTGAGGACAGTTGAATTCTAAAACCTCTCCACTGTTTCATATCTATAACCTTTTATAATAATTATTCTGGAGAAAAAAAAATTCTACAATTGCTTAATAACAATATGAATAATGAAAATTGTAAGAATAAAAGCACCTGTTGTTTTTATCATTTAAACTTTTATTAAAGTCCTTTAATAGTCATTAATTTATTTTATACTTTTTTTTATTTAAAATAGTCTGAACTAAATATACCTGGTGTAATTATGTGTGCTTGTATATTATGAACAATGCATTTTTAACGACTTTGTTTTTTAATGAATGAGATTTTATAGTCCACTTCTTACTCAGTTCCTATTTTCAAGTCATATCACTGATTTGTCTGGATAAGTTGTTGCCTACAGTAATCAGTACAATACAGTTGACTCTTGTCAGTCAAAAATCCACATAGAACTACAGTGGGGCCTCCTCATCCACATGTAACTACAGTGGGGTTTCCTCAAATGTGGATTCTCAACCACAGAGTTGATGCTGGAACAACTCAATTATGAACTATGTGGGTCAACTGAACTGTAGTCAACTGAAAAAAATCACACAAGAACACAAAAGTGGACCTGCGCAATTTAAACTTATATTGTTCAGGGGTTGACAGTAAAAGATTTTTACTTATTAATTTTGTATTCCACTCTAGGAAACAAAGTGCCATCTTCAAAATCTGAATATACAGGTCTTTTTCAGTGACACTAGGCATTTGGTTGACCTAGACTCATTGTTTTCTTTATAAACAATAATTTGGGCACTAAAAGATAACCTAATAATGTTGGTTAAACATAAAGTGGGACCTGCAAAGAATAAAATCTGTATACCTCCATTCTTCCTGATGATATAGTAGCAAGGATAATGACATTTGCTATTTTCTGGAGGAAAATTAATCCTTCAAATTGACTTAATGAACTGAAGAGTGAGGCTTTGCTTTCAGTATTTCCTATGGAAACATTTTTTCCTATGAAAAAAAATAACAATTGTGATATATTTTACAAATTGACCCAGTCCGTAACAGTGGCATGTAAACCTAATTAAATAATAACATTAAAAAGCAATGACAATTATCTTATTTTTTTTAGATCTGCGACCTCAATTCAAAAATTTAAATAACACTGAATCTCAAAATAAGGTCCATATAAAGTAACTCATGTATTTGCTATTCTAATTTGGTAAATTAGCTAAATATTCAAAGGGTAAGAACAGTAATAGTCTATACTGTTTTTGTTTCAGGTTTTTAAGACTTTGATAAGCATAAGACAACAAATAAAAACCAAAATATTTAAAAACAATAAAATGTTAGGAGATAGTATTTATTATATTGGTGTATGTAGGTCACCTTATACTTACTTAATTGAATTAAATTAAGTGCATATGTATTTAATCTTAATATGAATAAAGTACTACTATTGAGTATCTATCTATGAAGACATAGAGAATACAAGACAGTCCCTGTCCCCCCAATATCTTATAATAAAATTGTTATAAAATGATTGATGCATGTCATGATATACTTTTTTGATTCCCAATCTTTTTCATGGAATCCAAAGCTGTATCTAATTAACATCTGGCAATCATCAGTTTGTTCTCAGTATCTATGAGTCTGTTTTCATTTTGTTTGTTCATTTGTTTTGTTCCTTAGATTTCAAATATAAGTGAAATCATATGGTATTTGTCTTTCTCTTTCTGACTTATTTCATTTAGCATAATACCCTCTAGATCCATCTATGTTGTTGCAAATGGTAAGAATTCCTTTTTATGAATGAATAATATTACATTATATATCTGTACCACTTCTTCTTTATCTAATTGGCACTTACGGTTGCTTCGATATCTTGACTATTGTGAATAGTGCTGCAGTGAACATAGGGATGCACATATCTTTTCAAATTAGTGTTTTGGTTTTCTTCAAATAAATACCCAGAAGTAGAATTGTTGCATCATAAGGTAGTTACATTTTTAATTTTTTGAGGAATCTCCATACTCTTTTCCATAATGGCTGCACCAATTTGCAATGCCAACAGTGCATGAGGGTTCCTTTTTCTCCACATCTGTGCCAACACTTGTTTCTTGATTTATTGATGAAACCATTCTGACAGATGTGAGGTGATATCTCATTGTGGCTTTAATTTGCATTTCTCTGATGACTAGTGGCATTGAGCAACTTTTCATATGTCTATTGGTCATCTGTAGGTCCTCTTTGGAGAAATGCCTATTCAGATTCTCTGCCCATTTTTTAATTGGATTATTTGCTTTTTTATTGAGTTGTATGTTTATATATTTATCTATATCTATGTATCTATATGTATTTATGTAGATATATCTATGTAGATATATAGATATAGATATAGATATACATAAATTTTGGATATTAACCCCATATCAGATGTATCATTGGCAAATATCTTCTCCCACTCAGTAGGTTGTCTTTTAATTTTTTTGATGGCTTCCTTTGCTGTGCAAATACTTTTTAGAACGATATAGTCCCTTACTTTTGTCCTTTTTATTCTTGTGTTTCCCTTGCCCAAGAATATATATCAGAAAAAAATATATACTAAGAGCGATGTCAGAGAGTTTGCTGCCTATGTTTTTTTCTAGTTTTATGGTTTTGGTTCTTACATTTAAATTTTTAATTCATTTTGAGTTGATTCTTGTATATGGTGTAAGAAAGTGGTCCAGTGTCACTTTTTTGCATGTATCTGTCCAATTTTCTCAACATCATTTACTTCACTATATATTCTTGCCTCCTTTGTCATAGATTAAATGACCATATAACAGTGGATTTATTTCTGGGCTCTCTATTCTGTTCCATTGATCTGTGTCATTTTTTATGCCTGTACATTGCTTTTTTGGTTACTATAGCCTTGTAGTATAGTTTGATATCAGGTAGCATGATACCTCCAACTTTATTCTTTCTCAGGATTGTCATGGCTATTTGAGATATTTTATGTTTCCATAAATTTTAGGATTATTTATTCTAGATTTGTGAAAGATGCCATTGGTATATTAATAGAGTTTGCATTGTCTATGGATTGCTTTGGGCAGTATGGACATTTTAACAATGTTAATTCTTCCTATCCATGAGCACAGTATATGCTTTCATTTATTTGTGTCTTTTTCCTTTTCTTTCTTCAGTGACTTATAATTGTATGAATATAAGTCTTTTACCTCCTTGGTCAAATTTATTCCTAGGTATTTTTTTTGATGCAATTAGAAATAGGATAGTTTTCTTAATTTCTCTTTCTGATAGTTATCAATGTATAGAGATGCAGCCAATTTCTGTTTATTAATTTTGTATTCTACTCCTTTACTAATTTCATTGTTCAGTTATAACTTTTTTT
>NW_011888849.1:8505757-8508622 GCF_000151845.1 Pteropus vampyrus | reverse complement strand
ATAGTTATCAATGTATAGAGATGCAGCCAATTTCTGTTTATTAATTTTGTATTCTACTCCTTTACTAATTTCATTGTTCAGTTATAACTTTTTTTGGTGGAATCTTTAGGGTTCTCAATGTATAGTATAAGATAATCTGCAAATAAGGACGGTTTTTCTTCTTTCTTTCCAATTTGAATGCCTTTTTTAAAAAATGATTGTTGTGGCAAGGACTTCCAATACTATGTTGAATAAAAGTGGAGAAAGTAGACATCCTTGTCTTGTTCCTGATCTTAAGGAAAATGTTTTTAGCTTTTCCCCCTTGAGTATGTTAGTGTGGGTTTGTCATATATGACTTTTATTATGTTGAAGTATATTCCCTTTATTCTCATTTTCTTGAGAGTTTTTATCATAAATGGATGCTGGATTTTGTCAAGTGCTTTTTCTGCATCTATTAATATGAAGATATGATTTTTATCTTTCAGTTTGTTAATGTGGTGTATCACACTAGTTGATTTGAGAATATTGAACCAACCTTGTATCCCAGTAATAAATTCCCCTTGATCATGGTGTATGATCTTTTTGTATTGATGAATGTGGTTTGCTAATATTTTGATGAGGATTTTTGCATCTATATTCATTTGGGATTTCTTCCTTCCTTCCTTCCTTCCTTCCTTCCTTCCTTCCTTTCTTCCTTCCTTCCTTTCTTCCTTCCTTCCTTTCTTCCTTCCTTCCTTTTTTTCTTTCTTTCTTTCTTTCCTTCTTCCTTCCGAGTATTTTATTACAGTTTGATTTTTTTAGTAGGAATCAGTCAGTTCAAGTTTTTTGTTTGTCCTTGACTCAGTCTTGGAAAATTATGTGTTTCTAGGAATGTATCCATTTCTTCCAGACGTCTAATTTGTTGGCATATAGTTGTTTGTAGCATTTTCTTAGAATCCTTTGTATTTCTGTTGAGTTAGTTGTTACTTCTCTTTCATTTTTTGATTATATTTATTTGGGTCCTTCCTCTTTTTATCTTGATGAGTCTGGTTAAAGTTTTATCCATTTTGTTTATTTTTCAAAGAACCAGCTCTTGGTTTTATTGACTTTTTCTATAGTTTTTTTTTTTTTTTTAAGACTCTATTTCATTTATTTCTGCTCTAAATTTTATTATTTCCTTTCTCCTGCTCACTTTGGGCTTTGTTTGCTATTTTTTTTCTAGTTCCTTTTGGTGTAAGGTCAGATTATTTATTTGATATTTTGCATTTTTCTTGTTTCTTGAGGTAGGCCTGTATTTCTGTGAATTCCCCTCTTAGAACTACTTTCGTTGTGTCCCATAGATTTTGGATCATTTTGTTTTCATTTTCATTTATCTCAAGGTATGTTTTGATTTCTTCTCCAATCTCATTGTTAACCCATTCATTGTTTTGTAGCATGTCATTTAGCCTCCATGTGTTTGTGTATTTTTCTTTTTCTTTTTTTCTTGTAATTGATTTCTAGTTTCCTGCCATCTGGTTGGCAAAAATGCTTAATATGATTTCAGTCTTCTTAAATTTACTGAGATGTGTTTTGCAGCCTAATATGTGGTCTATCTTAGAAAATGTTCTATGAGCACTTGAGAAGAATGTGTATTCTGCTGCTTTGGGGTGAAATGATCTAAAAATATCAATTACACCTATCTAGTCTAGTGTACCATTTAATGTTGCTGTTTTTTTGTTGGTTTGCTGTCTGGAAGATCTATTCATTGGTGTCAATAGGGTGTTAAAGTCCTCCAGCATGACCATATCATTGTCAATCTCTCCCTTTATGTCAGTCAATATTTGCTTTATATTATTTAAGTGCTCCTGTATTGAGTGTATAAATGTTCTTAGAGTTATATCTTATCGTTGGATTGATCCCTTTATCATTATGCAATATCCTTCTTTGTCTCTTATTATAGCCTTTGTTTTAAAGTCTATTTTGTCTCATATAAGTATTGCTACCCAGCTTTTCCTTATTTCTATTTGCATGAGATATATTTTTTTCCATCCCTTTACTTTCAGTCTGTGTGTGTCTTTCGATCAGAAATGGGTCTCTTGTAGATAGCATATGCGTGGGGCTTGTTTTCTTACCCGTTCAGCTACCCTATGTCTTTTATTGAACATTTAATCCATTTACATTTAAAATGACTACTGATAGCTACATAGTTATTGCCATTTTATTATTTATATTTATGTTATGTTTTTCTTTCTGTTCTTCATAAAGAAGTCCCTCTAACATTTTTTATAATACTAGTTTGATGGTGATGAATTTCTTTAGCTTTTTCTTGTCTCAGAATTTCTGTCTTACCTTTGATTTTAATTGATAGCCTTGCTGGTTGAGTAGTCTTGGCTGTAGGTCCTTGCATTTTACCACTTAGAATATTTTGTGCCAATCTCTTCCGGCCTGCAAAGTTTCTGTTGAGAAATCGGTTGATATTCTTATGGGAGTACCCTTGCAAGTAACTAGCTGTCTTTCTCTTGCTTCTTTTAGGATCCTTTCTTTGTCTTTGACTTTTACCCTTTTAATTAAGATGTGTCTTGGTGTGAGTCTGTTTGGGTTCACCTTGTGTGGGACTGTCTGTGCTTCCTGGATTTGTATGTGTATTTCCTTCACCAAGTTAGGGAAGTTTTCAGACATTTCCTCAAATAGGTTCTCCGTACTTTGCTTTCTCTCTTCTCCTTCTTGTACTCTTATGATATGAATGCTGTTATACTTGATGCTGTCCAGAGGTCTCTTAAACTATTCATTATTTTATTCTGTTTTCTTTTTGCTATTTTGATTGGATGTTTTTTGCTACTTTGTCCTCCAAATCACTGATTTTTTTCTTTCTAGTGTATTCCTCATTTCAGTTATTGTATTCTTCATTTCTGACTGATTTTTTTTTTT
>NW_011888849.1:8491653-8504727 GCF_000151845.1 Pteropus vampyrus | reverse complement strand
GTGGGAAGTTTTGTTCTGAACAATTATCAATAATAATTGATAAATATGTTTTTATGTGTGTGTACATAAACATTTATAAACACAAATACACACAAATACACACAAGTACAAACGCATGTAGATATGTGTAATCTTATTTAAGCCTTGTGCTAACATTAGATATTATTATACTCATTTTAAAAGCTCACTTGTTAAAAATATTTTGAAAATAAAATAAATTAGAATTTGACTTTTACTGGCAATTTTAATAATAAAGTGATAAATTCAGAGGTAGGAATTAATACAAATATTTTAACTGATTATAAAAACCTAAGTGATTTTCATTTAAAATGAGATTACTTTGAAACAATATTGTAATAAATGTGTGAATTTTTTAAAAATTAGTCCAGCTTTTCAGAAGTGTTTAAAATTCTATAGATATCTCAGCTACTGAAGACATGTTTAAAAAGAATTTGGATCTGGTCATATTATAAAGTGATAAACTAAAAAAAAAAAAAAAATTAGTTCCCATGATTATTATTTTCTTAAAAGCTTTTCAAAAGGTAGATTATTTTAGTATAATATTATCTGAAAAAAAAAGTTTCTATGGTCATGTCTTTTAATTGAAACAATAAAAAGAATTTTGAGTTATTTTAAGAAAATTCTAGCCCCAAATAGAAATTAAAACAACAAATGTATTTTGAAAAGTCATGATTTTGTTAAAATAAGGTTAAAGCAATTAAAACAAATGTATTTTGAAAAGTCATGATTTTGTTAAAATAAGGTCATGGTGGTTTTCTTCAAGATAGAAGACTCACTTTTTAAATTGCCATGTCTCATTTATATTTTAGCCAGTGTTTCTTCTGTACAAACCTTGAACATCTTGCTTCTTTAGCTTTTGTTGTATAAAGAAGTTTCAGCGTTAAGAAATATATCGAGTTGATTATGTCTATTAAAATTTTTTCATCCTTATAGTAATAGAGCATCTTCTTATCTTTCAAAAAATTCCCTATCAATGTAAGGCTTTAATTAAATCTAATTTCTAACTTTTTATATTATACTCTTTAAAAGATTTTAAAACACAATGCAATATACAGATGATATATTATTGAATTACATACTAGAAACCTATATAATTTTATTAACCAATGTCACCCCAATAAATTTAATTTAAAAAACACATTTAGTTTTGTTTCCAACTATTTTACACAATGATTATTTTATGATCCTGACTCTTGACTTGCATTTACATTAAGCGACTGATGTCAGCAATCGAACTTATAAAACACAACTCACATTTTGTTTTTTGTGCTATTTTAATCAATACTTACTCTGCTGGTTTAATAGGAAGAGAACCCCAAGGACAGCTTATATTAGCAGATATTTACAGAATATTTTTGCTATTAAAAAGGTATTAAAAAATAAAATCAGAAGTCAAGGCAAGTTAATTTATTGGCTTCATTTGGACTATTTCTTTTTAAATCACACTATTAATATAAGTAGGAAAAGTCAGTACCTGAGGCATTTCCTTTCCTTTTATTAAGATAATTTCATTTAAAAAAAAAAACATTATATTTTGGTGGTAGTTTTTTCCCTATCCTTTTATTCTGAATTATTTTATTATTTTCTATAAAAATTCAAAACGTTGTTTCTTATAAATCCAACAACAATACCAACTGCAGTCTG
Source organism: Pteropus vampyrus (assembly GCF_000151845.1). Classification (NCBI taxonomy): domain Eukaryota; kingdom Metazoa; phylum Chordata; class Mammalia; order Chiroptera; family Pteropodidae; genus Pteropus; species Pteropus vampyrus. Next base: position 8,503,062 of record NW_011888849.1, on the reverse strand, counting down.
TCATTAAATGTGATGTAGATTTTCACCTGTCTTGTCCTCTTTCTCTTCAGGCACTCCATCTGCACTGTGTATATTGAAGTGCTTCCTCCAAATAATCAAAGCCCTCCCCGCTTCCCACAGCTGATGTATAGCCTTGAAATCAGTGAAGCGATGAGAATTGGTGCTGTTTTATTAAATCTACAGGTATGCTCCTTTGTCTATATATAAAGTTCCGTAGAGACAACTTCGAAGACTAATGGATTTATTTTTGTGTAAGAGGAGTACAAACTCACAGGTCTGCTTGCACTCTAGTGAATGAAAATTCCATCTGGAAAGGAAAGCTGAGGTAATATGGATGGAGGGTTTCCACAGCTAATCTATTCTATTGATTGCCACAATTGAAGAATTAATGTTAGCTGGCAGGGATTAGCTACAATCATTACAAGAGAGAATGAAGGGAGTAGAAACATGCACTTGAATATTTTGTACTTTGCATCCAAAGAGTCTGCAGCTGACTATTATTTTCTGTCTTGGATTCTTTTGCCTAGCAGGATTTATTTTTGCCACAGTGTTGTATAGAGAAAATAACTTTAGATTCACAGGCTGATGGTAGGTATTATAATTCTGAGGCAGACAAGATTCTGTGGCCATGGGCAAATTTTGTAATTGCTTTGCCTCAGTCTATTTGTTTAAATGAATGGGATAGATATAGCTGATATTTTGATTTGAAGCTTCAGATTCATAGGCATATGAGTTACTTGCATGATGGTAGTTTGGTTTTTACTATTTATATATTCCTGACTAAAGCACATTTGGCCAGAGAATGCTATATCTTCAACTGAATTGACAGCTTCAAGATGGACTACATATGGTATTGATAACTGTCACTTGCTATAAAAATCATTAAGGATCATAACATGACATATTATTTTACCTATGAAAGTTCATTGGACAGAGAATTTATTTTCTTTTGGTGTTATATGAGAATAACAGGAATTCCTGACATGAAACTCAGAAAGCTGGCTTGAAGGTTAGGAGAGATTTTAATAGATTAGGAAATTCCCAGCATCAATCTTTACCATGAAATGAGGTGACATAAAGTATATCTAGATCTTGCTCAAATCCTATTTGAGTATTGACACCCCCTTATTTAAAACATGATGATGTAAAAGTGAAAATTCCATAGAATATAGAAATAATGAAACAAAACAACCTCATTATCCAAATGTGGAAAGTGAATTTTATAGAAAGTAAATGAGGCCTAAGATCAGTTGATTGAATTATCATCATCTCCAAAACAAGGTTCATTCCACTGTATTCTACTTATTATCTGAAGCTGCCAAAAATTTTGTTGGCATCACCAGATATTTTTCTTTGCTTCTGCTCCAATATCTATTTTTTTTTCCTGATAACTTGCAAGAGTTTGCTTTTGTTGTTATTTTGCTATTAAAACATGAGGGAAGCAAAATTATATGAAAGTAGACATATTAGTAATAAGAAAATTTGGGGGATTTTAATGGACAGAATAAAAGACAGAAATGAAACATTGCAGTTTCTTTAGGCAGGAGAAAACAGAAAGTTAAAGCAATAAAATAATAAAATATGGAAAACCAAATATTAAGACAAGTGCATTTAATGGAATAATACAATTATTTTATTCACATATATGAGTATTTATTTAAACAAGAAGAGAAGAAAAACCAATATTAGGTTTGTTAGAATCAGGCCAAGCAATTATAAATTTTTACATTTAAATATTCTTTAAGAATGTGCTTTTATATAATTTCACTTCCTAAGAGGTTAAGGTTTCAATATATCCCAGAGAAATCTTGGAATGATATTATAGGATGATAATTTTACCTGAGAGTTAAGGAGATGAAAAGGAGTTGCCCTTTTTCCTATCTCAAATTTCTCTAGTGCAAAAGCTGAGAAAATACTTGAAATAACATTTCTGTTCACCCTTTGTGCTTCTGGCAGAAGCAAAAGAGAGGGTACCAATTGCAGTGGCAGTATCTATTAGAAAGATCCAGGCATTTTTCATAGGCCAATAGCTATTTACTTTTGCTCATGATCAAGTGAGATTGAATTTAAACCAGTGACCTAAAACTCAAAAATTTTCCATCAAATTACTCCTCCAAAGACTTCTAATAACAGAATACATTAGAGGTACTTCTAGCTGCATCCTCATCTTTTTAACACAGCGCAAACCACTGTTGACTCACCATTCAATTTAGAAAGACAGAATTTGTGGGGAAATATATTTTTGAAGATAACAGACAGACTTCAAAATAATCTGTTTTGACTGAGATCAACGTGGTTTCTTTTCAGACAATAATCCTTGTATCTCTTTCCCCTTCCCCTTTTAAGTATTTTTCTTTCATTCCATCTCAAAGCTGTTTGGGAGGCTATAATTTTCATCAACGTATTAAGGTTGTTTAGCCTGGCTACTGTATTGAGGGTGTTCAGTAGAGGAAAATGGTACCCAGCTCTTCTTTTGAAACTTCTTATGCTGATTAAGGTTAGAATTAGGTGGGTGTTTTTAATCCCCAAGCTGGTCAGACCTTGCTCTAAAGCATGATTCTATATTATTCTGATCTGCCAGTGAAATCTATTAGAATGGTATGCTGGAGCTAATTTGTACACTGGGATCAAGAGAGCCAGCTGTGTGCATCTCTCCTGAACATCATGTTCAGTTACGTAATACTGTTAGCTTGAAACTGGCCATGGTGGGTGTATTTATGTTATAAATTGGCAAATGCAATAAATCCTTATCCCTTACTCCAGAGCTTGTTGTTAAACTTTTACCAGCACACCACAGGATGTATAGCCAGTTTCCTCAAATATTTAAATTACTTTATATTCTTCCTTATTCATTGAATTTGAAAAATCATTAGAAATTTATTTAAATTACTAAATGAGTTAACTCCAACTTTTTTTCCCCTCTGAAATTTTGATCTATTTTCATCACTATTAAAATGAGCCATTGGTACCAAATGGGACTATGTATTTTATTCAAATATACCTCAAATTTTTTTTATCCTCACAAGAACATTATTTCCTTCTAAATTACCCATATGTATGGCTCACATTCCCACTGATGTTTAACCCATTGTTAGAATCATTATCATAATAGCATAATTCTTTTCTACCCATGAATACTTGTATCATCGCCATCATTATCATGCTCATATAATAATAATAATATCTAACATTTAAGTGGCATTTAATGAGTGAGACACTGTTTAAGTTCTTATTGTATTAGTAAAGATAGCTAGGCTATATGTCTACATGCACCCAAATTCAAAATTTTAATGATTTATAACTGAAAGATTTATATCTTATCCATACTGTATGTTCATTGTGGATCAGTTACAGCTCTGGTATTCATCTTATTTCATTTAAGAATAATAGAGGAGCCTCTGTCTGAAGCAATGTTGTTCTTCTGACATAGACACAACAAACTGGCTCTCTGTTTCTCCCAGAAGTAACAAATGAACTCTGCCCACATTTCACCCACTAAATCAAGTCACAAGGCTCCTCCTGAGTTAATCACAGTAGGGACATATAGTCTTACCAAAGGAGGCACACACTGATCTCATGGCTAAGTATGGTGTCAAAGAACTGAGTCCTTTTGGTACACTATTTGCTTTCTATGTTATTTCAGGCAATAGTTTTTCTAAATGATTCATTCCTGCAGATTATGGATTCCCATCCTGAGAGCATCCAATGACCGTTTCCTTACTACCTTCTGCCCTCTTGAAGGCACTGCTGTTTACTTTTTGGGTGTTTGTTATGGCACACTCCACTTTTAAGTACCAAATTGTGAACCAGTTAGGATAGCTAGGTTTTTATTGACAAATTTCACAGTCAATGCCCATCACAAGTTAGCAGTAACTATTATACTCAGTCTTTGCTTCACACTCAGACTGATGAAACAGCCTCAATCTAGAACTTTACTGGTCACATGGCAAAATCTGATGTCAGTAGAGCAGGCAATGTCTTATTTTCTCTAGAAAAGGACTACCAATATTTTCAAAATAATTACTTTGAATATATATATATATATATATATATATATATATATATATAGTATATACTTCTCACATATTTCCCCATTTAATTCTTATTAAACAAACAAACAAACAATGCAGTCAGAGCTATTATCATCATAATTTTACAAATGGAGAAATTGAGCTATAAAACATAGAAGGCTCTTTTCCCAAGGTCCTTGTGCAATCTATTAAGTTGTAGACAAAGGAAAAAACGTTAAGGAGTCTGCCGAAATATTTACATTCTTATCCACTATGCCTGTTCTACTTCCATTTAATACTTCACTTGCAGTGCAATATCACTGCAAGTCCTCCATCTTCTGTTCTTTGCTCTACTTTAGTTGTAGGGGGAGAGGTACTGCTTCCTCACTGTGGTCACTTTATAGTTTGTCTGTAACCACTATTCAACATTCATAAGTCTTTACTTGTTATTCATCCTCCTTCCAGTCCTGAACACTGCCTGTTTCACTTTCTAGACAAAGAAAAAAAAACATATTCTCCTTACAAACAGCTTATTGATAAACAGTCTTTTCTAGAAATAACTGGTTAATGTGTATTTAACAATCTATTCTTAAAAATGGAATGTTAAAAATTAGTTGTCAGAACACCAAATCCTATATCACTTCTATTGCTTCTGATAACAAACAAAAACATAAGTTAAAAAAATTGGTTTAGTAGGATTTGATAAATCAGAGTGTTTAATTCTAATTATTTTCTCTACAATGTTTCTCAATCATTTATTTGATTTTATTTCTAATTTTTCACTTATAAGTCATTATATGTAATTAAAAGTCAGCTACCTTAAGCTGCTAAAACAGTTATATCTCTTTAACATATGTATAATTCATCATTTCATTTGGTTATCACCATGATCCTAATAAACAGACAGGTATTATTATGTTTATTGTCTGGAAAATGAGAAAATAAACTCAGAAATGGGTGGGATTGTGAGCTAGAGTAGGTTTTTTATTTTATTTTTTCTTTTGACTCCTAAATCAGGACTCTATAGCACAATGTTTTATTTAAGGCTATAGAAAAACTATTAAATTTTACGTTTCTCTTTTGTTTTTTTTTCAGGATGTGGGTATCTTTTATATTTAATTAGTTTTGTTTTTTTTTCTTAAAAGTTAATTTTATGATTTTTATAAGGATAATTGATACCAAAGGTTGGGGGAAGGTATGATTTATTTCAATTGTCTCAGGAAGAAGCGGTTAAAGGAAATATTAATTGACTATTTTCCTCTCTCACATAGAGGTTATAGAATAGAACATAGATTAAAACCTGGATAAGAAATAGTCGAGCAAAAATTATTGAATTTCCAGATCTTACCTCAAAGAATTTCTAGTTCTTAATAGAATATTCTCCAAGAATTCAGGTAGGAGAGATCTCAAACAGTTTTGTAGAAACAGATGAAGATGAATTTTTTGGTAGTCAAATGTTGGGTAGTCCAGAGTTTCTCTTAGTCCTAGGCTAAGAGAAAAAAAAATCCAAGAGAAATTCTTACAAATAAGGAGAGATTAACATCCAATTCTCTGCTTAGACTTGAATCAATGCAACTATAGCAGGAGGAAGAACATAGGAAATAAATGCCATGGTGAAGTGGGCAGTTGGCAAAAGGGTATGAGCTGCTCCCTTGAAGACTTTGTTGTAGGTAAGATGGGTCCTGCCTGGGTACACAGATCTCAGTTGGTAACTCTAAGTATAAATAAAAATTAAGGGGATTGCAGTATGTGCAGTAAAGAGGCACATACATCAAGATATATGAAAAGAGGTCACTAACAGGGCGTTAGGCAGAAGATATATCACAATTTCACGAGGTACCACCAATTCCTAGGATGGCTGCTTGGGACTGAACTACTTAACAGTAGGATTTGTTGGTGCCAGTCCTCTTTCACACTAACTTTGGCTCAACCTCAATACAGGCAATTATTTTTAAAAAATATATTATTCCTTCTACATCCTCTCTATTCCAGCGTCAAGGAAGAAATGAAAGGAAGAATGATGAATATGAGTGAGAAGATCACATTCACCTCACTCTAAGTCTCTAGAAACAAAATTGGTTTTAAAATCAAAAAGAATATATTATACTAATAAAAATGAGACAGTTTTACTAAGTTATAGATTTAAATAGATAGCTATTTAGATAGATATGTTGAATATCTATAGATTTAAACATGTAGATTTATTGAAACATTGATGAAGTCAGCTAAACACCATATTAGAAATGGAGGTGATAAATACAGCAGCCTGATATGAAGGAATAAAACATTTATTTCATTCTTCAAGAATTGAGATTCCTTGTTCAAACTGGCTGTATGATAATACAGTTCTGACCTTTTGTACTTACAATAAAAGCACAGAAGAAAGAAATATTTAGGAGATTTCATGGAGGTACAGATCTGTAGTGTTTGCCATTTAAACCAATCAACTCTGGCTGTCCGCTCCATTCCTAGACTCCTGATTGTGATTCTTTTCTGCATTAAGATAAAGTGCATTATACTCAAGGCCTTGACAACGTTTCTAATGTGGCTTATTCAAGATATAATGCTTAGATTCTTTCACACTGCTACAAATAGTCAAAATGTTTAGTGATCAGCAGTAAACTTATGCCTAACTATAAAGAACAAATCCAAGTTATGAGCAAATATTGAATCAAATGATCTATTCAACTACAGCTGGTAGATCATCCCAAAAGAAAGTTCAAACATACTTTGCGAAATGGATAGCAAACACATAAATGGGATGAAGTAAAGTATGACCCTCCTTGCACACAGTCTATTACTTTAGGGGCCAAGAATTGGGATTGGGAGGAAAATAAGTTCCTTGATTTAAAATGTCTTTCTCCTTGTTCTCTGTTTTTGCCACCACACCTCTATTTCACTGACACTTGGACTTATTTCTGAAAATGAGTGGTAGTAGAAAGAATAATTTACTTAAAGTAATGTCACTGTTCATTTTTTAAAAACTAAAGAATGGGTAGGACACAGGTTGACAAGATATAGCCAGGGGCAAAGTGGCCTGTTTGTATGGCTAGTAAACTAGAATAGTTTTCACATTTTTAAAGATTTTTCAATAAAATATAAACAAATAAAAATGTAATAAGGTAAAATAATAAGCAAAGAATAATATACAGATATCAGTAAGTGGCCTACAAAGCCTAAATTTTTACAGATTTTATATAGAAAAAATTTGTTGACTCCTACAGTGTAACATGAGTCTCATTTAAAAACAAACCAAAAAATTCCACAAAAATACCATCCATTATGTTTAAATAAATTATAAAGGTACCTCTAAAAGAAAAAAAACATAAAACATATTATTTCACCCCTAAGATCTAGCATTAGTTTAGTATATTAAATTACATCATTTATTTAAACTGTGTCAAAATACTCTAAGAAATGGGTCTTACATTAGCTATCTAAAAACAAAAGCAATATTAGTTATCGAGGTATCATGTGTGTATATAAATATTTGGGTCAATATTTATTTGTCAATAAATATTTGTTAAATAAAATAATGGAGACTAATTGCGTATATACCAGAAAGCAAAATTTTAAGAGTTTGGGAAACAGGAGGGAGATTGGTGTCTTTGGGGTAGAAAAGCAGATATTAAATGAGATAGCATGTAAGTCGCAGAGCTCAATGGCTGAAATAAAAAGAAAGTGCTTAACTTATGGTATTTTTATTTCAATTGTCCATAAGGAAGATTACCATTCTTATTTTTCTGTTAACTCATACTAAAATTTGGGATTTTAAAAGAAAGCAGGAAGTACTGGTCATTTGGAATAATGAGTAGGAAAGTGCAATGTCAACAATTATGAGAAAATGGATACATTTCAAAGAATTCATTCACCCACTTTAATTTTTACTAGCTCTTCCATTGTGAAGGAATGACTACTTGCAATTTAGAAAACAAAGTGATACTTTGGAAGCCCAGGGATATGTGGCTAAGAGATCAATATTAATAATAATAGCATCAATATCTAATTTTAATTGAATGCTATTATAAGCCAGGAGCTACATTTAGCACTTGAAAGCTTCCTCTCCTTTTATACTCTTGACAAAGCAGTGAAGTAACTTTCCCAGAGTCAAGTAGAACCCTGTTGTAGAGAGAGAATTTCAAATCAAGCCATAGGACTCTAGAGTCTACGTGGTAACCATTATTCTATTCTTCCTTTCTCAGAGACTGAGATTTGCTCAGTCCCCTCAGCTTTGCATAAACTTGCAAACAATTCCTTCAATACTAAAGTAGGTCTGCCACAAAACTAATCATTCTTTTCTTTCTAAGATCTGCTTTATCAAACTTGATTTTATTTTCTTGTGTTGCTTCTTGATTCTTTACAAAAATGAAGAAAAATATTGTACAGTAATGTCCATTAACACTGGGAAAACTTAATTTAGCCACTATTTTAAACTTCTGGTTTCATTTATCAGTGAGCTGACTGATTCTGGCAGTTTGAGCTTCTTTTCGTTTCTTGGCTTTTCTTGATGGAAACTGCAATAGCTCTTGAAGCAGCTCAGACACAAAAAGTAGGAGAAAAGAGATAATGGTGAGAAGCACACCAAAAATTAGGATGTTGCCACCTCTGGTGACTTGAGAAAAAAATCATGCATTTTACTAATGAACTACTTGAGTATAAATGTAAGACAGGGCTTTGGTCAGTTTGCAACATGCATTTGTTCTCATTTTTTAATAGTTTCAAGAAGCTGTAGAATTAAACTATATACTTTAAAGAATTATTATGTTTAGTCCCCAAAAAAGATTGGCTTGATCTCACTACAGAATTGATCCATTTCCAGAACAGTTCGAATGAAATGTAAATCGTCATATAGTCTACACTTTTACATTACCAGGTCCTGTCATAGGTGCTAATTTGTTTTTCTGCCATCTTTCAAATATTCCCAAAGTATTAGGAGTTATTTCTTTTCTCTTTCTTTTTTGATGAATATTTCTTATAAAATAGGATGCATTTTTTCCCTGAAGATGGTAACAGGAGTTTATGATTCATGAACGGTTTACAGCTGGTGTAGGTACAGAATACATGAATCATAGGCCCTGTGCCATAAAATTTGCAGCATCATTTATATTATGGGGATCACTGTGGATATGTTAGTTGGAGATTAGCCTCTCTGTCATTAAAGAAGTTTTTCTTTGAGCATTCAGCTTCTTTAATGTGTTACTGCATAGATCAACATTGCAGATTGTACTAAAAGATGACAATTTTCCCTTTAATTTTATAATATATGACTTACACTATTTAGGAGGTTACCCTGATTTTGATAAGTGTGAGAAATGAAAGCCATTTATTTTTCTCTTCATTTTCAGCTCACGTAGTGAAAAATACATTTTCTCTTCTTTCCTTGAATTAGATTTCAGGTGGCTCTTTCATCATTAGCATTATCGCAAGAGAATAATAACTCTATGAGTACACATAAGAAATCTGAAATACATTGAATATTGACTGATATTGGTTACCTGATTCTGAAGTATTCTAAAATATAATTTATTTTTATATGAAGGATAGATAGGTAGATACATACATATGCACAAATAGACAGACAGACAGAATATCTTACAATCCCAAACATCCGCTTATTGCAAAAATTAAATCAGATTTCTACTGTGAATTTTTCTCCTTTAAAGCAGATGTCCTGTTATATATGTTTCCAAAAAAATTTTGGTGCCTCTGATAAAGGGGTGCATATCGTCTAGGAATGATTTTCTTCTCTAGGAATATAAAGTGTCGAAAGTAAGAAGAAAATTTTTTGTATGTATTTAAGCTATATTTTCAAGTTCTTTTGAAAATAATTAAGAACCTAAAAATAAATTAATAAGATGAAATAGTCTCTTCTGATATCACTGAGCGTAAAGCTTATGCTCTGTGGCTAGTTGGACAGGTGGACATACATAATGATTTGTGGTTCGTATTCAGCCTAGAGGCAGAGATTCACTGACAAGAATAGCTTTATTATGGCACCTCTCCTGTTCCATGCTTTCATCAAACTCTTGGATGAAGACTTTTACAGCCATCTGTAACCATATCAACCAACCTCTTTGCACCTGTGTTCATATGTTTTGTTTTTAATTCTGTGATTAAAAGTTAACACTTCTTGTTCCTATCTAAACAATTTCTTCCTCTTGCATACTAGATCAATGCTTCTCAAGCTCTTATAATAAAGGATGCATTTAAGTGAATTACTAGAAAAATGAAATACAAAAGACAAAGAATACAAGCCCTTTTTTTACTATTAGATTCAACAGATATAAAATCAGCCTGTCAAATCATTTTAAAATTTTCTAAACTACTCTAAATTTTACCCTAGATAAATTTACTCTAAATTTTCTATATCATTATGATTAATAACCACTTTGCAGAATGACACTGTTCCATGGATCATACTTTGAATAGCACTCAGGACTTCTATGTAATTAGCAAAGCCCAGTGCAACTTTTAAGTGCAGATCCTTTGTGCCAATCCCAATGGCACTCATCTACTCTGGCCAGCTCAAGAATATTGTTCCAGAATCACCATTTTATTTTTCTGCATCATAAATTTTCTTTATATGATCATTTCCATCATCATGAAAGTATGCTGTGATATCTCCCAATTAAATACAAAGCAATAACAACAACAAAACGCCCTCAATTCCATAAACCACTCTAGCTACTTACCCATTCATGTGCTTTCCTTCATAAGACAAGATAAAATATTGTCATTTGCAACAACATGAATGGATCTTGAGATTATCATGCTAAGCAAATAAGTCAGACAGAAAAAGTTAAGAACCATAATTTCACTCATATGTGGGATATAAAACTGAAAGCAAGAAACAAACAAAACAAACAAAAACTCATAGACACAGACCACAGTTAGCTCAGTCTATTTCGATGGTTCATCCTCACTTCTCTTACTTATTTGGTTTAATGGTTCCAAATTGCTATATGCTCACAACTTTTAATTGATATTTCCAGTTTAGCTCACTGCCCTAAAATTCTAGACTCATGTCCAGCTGAAGGATTAATATTTACTTTTGGATAGTAAGTAATCAACTGTCTTAAGTTGAGTTCTAGAGAAGCAGACTTTGAGATAAAAATTTAGTTGTAGGTTGTTAATTAGGGAGTGTTCTTGGAATCAACTTGTGTGGAAAGACAGGAAGGAAGCAAGATAAGGTTTAGGGAGAAGTCGAGCTTCAATGCAGACCCAGTATGGGCTTCAGTTGACCCCCTAGAAAGCTCTAGGGCTGTGCTGAGATAGCCCTTTAGAGTTGGAAGATTGGTAGAAGATAGTTCCTTTATATATCTGTATAAATAAGTCAGATGCAGGTTGCCTCAGAATGCAATTTGAACTTAGCAACTTAACTGTCTTCAGATGAGGCTTT
>NW_011888849.1:8486982-8491603 GCF_000151845.1 Pteropus vampyrus | reverse complement strand
GGATTAATATTTACTTTTGGATAGTAAGTAATCAACTGTCTTAAGTTGAGTTCTAGAGAAGCAGACTTTGAGATAAAAATTTAGTTGTAGGTTGTTAATTAGGGAGTGTTCTTGGAATCAACTTGTGTGGAAAGACAGGAAGGAAGCAAGATAAGGTTTAGGGAGAAGTCGAGCTTCAATGCAGACCCAGTATGGGCTTCAGTTGACCCCCTAGAAAGCTCTAGGGCTGTGCTGAGATAGCCCTTTAGAGTTGGAAGATTGGTAGAAGATAGTTCCTTTATATATCTGTATAAATAAGTCAGATGCAGGTTGCCTCAGAATGCAATTTGAACTTAGCAACTTAACTGTCTTCAGATGAGGCTTTTTCTGAATAGGACTGACAGTTGAAGTCTCTCAGCAGGCAATATTCTCAATATAGAAGGAAATAATTTGTTTTTTGAGGGGGGATCTGGGAGGCATATCATAGTATTATCACAGCATCTCAAAACTAATATATCCCATATTTAACATCTGGTACTTATACTTACTTCCCCCACCCCCAAGAAAAACAACTGATTCTCCTTCATTTTCTTATATTCAGTAAATTATGACCAGATTTATCCCAATTTTCAGGCCAAGAACATTCCAAGCTATTTCTGACCTTTCTCTTCATAGCCCTGTCTCATTTCTAATCAATAAAGGAATCTGGTTGGTCCCAAAATATTTCCAGATTTTACCATTTCTTACCACTCTCACTGATTCTATCCTCCATCATCTTCTGCCTCTATTATTGCAATAGATTTTTACTGGACTTTACTCTCACCCATCAGTGGTCTATTACACAACAGAGTAATTGTTTTAAAAAAATAGCTAAGATAACTTTACTTTGTGAAAATCCTCCGATGACTTCCCAAATCACACAGAATAAAAGTAAATATCCCTCTGATACCTACCTGATCTCATTTCCTACTTCTCATCCTCTCAGTGATTCTGTTCCAGCCCAATTGGATACTGTCCATGCACATTGAGGGACTCCTTCCTTCCTTGGGGCCCTTTCATTTGCTGTTTCCACTACCTGAAATGCTCCTTTTCTAGACAGGACTTACATCTTCCCTTCCTGTAGATTTCTGCTTGCTTTCCTCTTAGAAAATTGGCTGTACCTCACCACCTTACATAAAATAATAATAACAACAACAACAACAACAACAACAACAATACAACATCTCACTGTGCTCCATATTCACTTTACCCTGTTTGCTTTCATTCTTTTTGTATTCTTACTTACTTGTTTACTTTGTGTTATCTTACTTATCACTATGCCAAATATTGCATTAGGTCTGCAATGGCAGATACTGTGTTTTATTAGCTATTATATCCTCAGTAACAAGAACAATGCCTGGAATATAGCATGTAATCTATAAAGATCTATTGACTGTCAGATGGATCCTATTTTAAGAAAATTTAGGACTAAGGTTTCAAACAGTATCATCAGTCACTGGCATTTCTCTCCTCTTTCTATTGATTAGCTATGTGTAGACTTTATTGACATACAATCTTTGTAATTAGGAAATAGAGATGATTAAAAAAAACATTTTGTTCTTGATTAAATCTGAAACGTAGCCTTAAGATGAGAGAAAAGAGAATGGATGAATAGTTTTCTAAAAGAAAATATACTCAAGTGATGAAATGTAATATATAGTCCCTAGATATTCCAACATTAAAAATACTTTAAAAAAACTGCTTGCATATATTTAGAAGTAGACAAACACATTTCAAGAAGATTAATTTTAGCATTTTCTCCAGATTTTTTTTGTCTGTTCTAATAATTGCATTCTTTTACAAATAATTTATTGCTATGCTTTTCCAAAATAATATGGGGGTGGGGCAGGGAGAGGGGTAGAGTAATGCAGAATTACTCAGCTCAAGATTTTAGTTGTGCTGAAACAAAGAAACTCTGGCTTAGAAGAATATGGTCACCAGAACAATAAAATATGTAAAATATGTAAATAAAATTTTACTTTATTTTACCAATAAAATTTTATTTTACCAATAAAATAGGTAAAATATGAGGTCATTATCTTCAGTAGAATTTTATGGACAGTCTGAGTAATAAAACCGTATTTAGGATATCCAGGAAAGAGACAATTCAAAATTACCTTTATTCTGTAGTTTCTAATTTTCCTTTTCTTTTTTTTTTTATTATGTCTCTTCTTAAAGTATTGGAGGATTCTCTCTAGTTTTCTAAATGATAATTGACTGACATTTCTTGGTTTCTTTTCATAAGATTTTGTAGAAATGGTGATCTTTTAGAAAACCCCATCTTATAAAAGATCTTGAAACAAAAGGTTATAACTATAGTAGAAAGTGAAGATTTTCATTTATTACATGCCGGAAGACTATTATGTGATCCAAAGAAAAGTTTACAAATTTTTGGACCTGCTTGGTATTTTAATAGTAGTTATCAGTATTACCTTTAGTAACTTGGCAATAAATGATTCTCTGTGCTGTTTTAGAAATAAACCCCTAAGTTTATGGCATGCCTTGAAACTGTTTATTGCTTCACACTCTGGCAGCTATTGTTGTTTAAAGATGCAAATGCCATTATTTACCAGTGATTCTGATAAATAAAAAGAAACAAAAACAGTGTTACTGAAGTATAGTCAACAAACAGCTAATAGGTATTTAGTTATCTAGGGAAAACAACAGGCAACCCCATTGGTTTTGAAAAGTACCTATGGTGATTTTCTACTTAACTAGCAAGAATTGGTTGATTTAGAGCTAAGAAAATAATTTATTTTATATTTAAAAAGTAAACAAAAAATATTTGCATTGGAATAATTACTTGAAAAAACTGAAGAATTAATTGTGTGTTGTCCTAGTTTGGAATACTTTTTATTATACATGGATTCACTAAGTCTCATAGCAGTTTTAAAAAGAAAATAAAGGAAAAATCTTCATTTCCACAATCTTCTCCACTCATACACCTTCCTCACTCACACAAAAGAAAAAAAAAATTAAAGCTCCAGATTAAGAAAACATATTTCAGAGATAGAGGCAGAATTATCTAGCAATGCAAGTTAACTCAACTTTGCAAAATAGTTATTCCCTATCACCTACCCCCAAATAAAAGTAGTTCATTATGATTTTGATTAACAAATGGTTAGAAAGAGAAGCAAAATAAAATTGCCATGGCAGTTCTAATTTCATCACTTTGTACTAGATGATTTTGAGTCAGAAGTCATCTTTGTGAGGTGAGAAAAAAAAATAAAAGATTAATGTCAAAAATAACAAGCTGGAAAGACCGAGATAATTATAATTTTCCTCCTGTTTAATTTTATTTTTACAATTAATATGTATATATTTAAAAATGCAATCAAATCATATACATTATATTATTTCTTTCTTTTTCTTTCTTTTTATTCTCTATCTTGCTTCACTTCCTGTTACCTGTCTCCTTTCCCCAATTAACTCCCTAGTGTTTCCTCATCATATAACTCTTATTAACTCATAATCTGTCTTTTGATAATTTTTTTCACTATGTTCATATACAATTAGATAAGGCACATATGAGTGTATGTATATGTTTACACATTCACATAAATTGCACACACGATACATATGTAGACATTTTTGCCATTGTCATAAATATGTGTAGATTTATTTTCATCGTTCTTTTGAAATAATATAAAACTTAGAGAAAATATGTAAGAACAGTGCAAAAATATTTGACATAGTTACTAGCATGTCTCATCACTAGCAAACATGTCAATTTCTAAAAATTCCTATAAAAAGTATAGTCTTCTATATATAACCACAACATAACTATTAAAAGCAGTAAGTAACTTTAATATTTTACTACAACCTAATCCTTTGACTCCATTCAATTTTTGCCAGTTGTCCTAATAATGTTCTTCATAGCAAAATGTTCTAATTAAGGATCACGTGTGACCTTTAATTGTCATGCCTGTTTAGTCTCCTCAATCTGAAATAATCTTTCTTTGAAGCTTTTGAAGATTTAAGGACACTTATTTTGTACAGTTTTCCCTCAGTTTGGGTTTGTTGATGCTTCTCCATGACTGTGTTTAAGTTATGAATTTTTTGGCAAGAATATCAATAAAGTGATGCTGTATGCATCTCGTATTTTATCAGAGGATGGATAGTTTACATATGTCCCATTACAGGAAATGTTACTGTGAATGTTACTGTGAATATATCGATTGACTTATTTTGAGATTACATAACTGTTCTTTCCTCATTCATTTTCACCCATTAATTTTAACATTCATTGATGTTCTTTGACTGAATTATTATTATAATTGTTGCCAAATGATGAATTTCTAATACCATCATTTCTTCTCCATTTAGTACTTGACATTCTACTATAAATAAGAGCTTTCTTTTCTCACCCATATATTTATTTATTTATATCAATATTAACTTTTTTGATTTCCATTTTATTCAGAGGATTATAATCCATTACTATCATTATCTGTTTTGATGCTCGAATTGTCCCAGAATTTATCTTGATTAGTTCATTTAAGCAGAATGTCTGCATTATTCTTTGAACACTTAGCTATTTTCTAGTACAGCAAGATGCTGTAGATTTATTTTATACTTTTCCTATCTCAGTCCTGGATTTAAC
>NW_011888849.1:8466847-8486192 GCF_000151845.1 Pteropus vampyrus | reverse complement strand
TATATATATAACCATTAGTTCGCATTAATAACTCTCTCTCTGACAGTGTGCAATCCTCAGCCTACTTGGATTCTGCCATGCAAACACCCTCCTTCCCGAGTCATTCTTCAACACATAATACTACCTGCCAATATCATTGTACACTGAACTGCTTTCTTCATTCTACCTGTGCTCTGACATTCCACTGCAGACCAATGTCCTCTTCTCATGCTGACAACACCATAAACCTATTACACAATATGTCACAGCAGGCCATGCAAATGGCCTATAATCCTCTTGGGTTTTCTCACCATACCGGGCCACCTCTCTCACAACGACCTTCTCACAGAAGCACTGCTTATTTCCCTTGGGTTCTGAAATCTCATTCCAGGCATACTCACCTATATTCAGAAGATACGTTGATCTGTAGCATTCATTTCTTGGTGTAGTTCTGTTTGGTTTTGGTATTAGGGAAAGAAGAGTCTCATATAATTAGTTAAAAGTATGTTCTCTTCTATATTTTGAAGACATTGTAAAGATTGTTTCAATTCTTTAAATGTTTGGTAGAATTTACTAATGAATCCAATTGGGTCAGGCCTTTATGGGAAGTTTTTCTTTTTTCTTTGTTTTTTTTTTTTGTTTTTTGTTTGTTTGTTTGTTTGTTTTATTACTAATTCAATCTTTTTACTTGTTTTAGGTCCATTCAGGTTTTTTTATCTACTTGTATTGGTTTTGGTTTGTGTACTTTTAGGAATTCGTTAATTTTATCTGTTATTTAATGTGTTAGTATATAATTTTTTTATAGTATATTCCTTTATAAGTTGTTTTATTGCTGTAAGGTCAACATTGATGCCCCAATTTTTTGTTTTTGATTTTAGTTATATGAGTTTTCTTTTTTTTAATCTGACCAGAGGTTTATCAATATTGTTTATCTTTTCAAAATACCAACTTTTGGTTTCACTGATTTTTCTTTGTTGTTTTTTTTTACTTTTACTTTCTTAATTTCCACTCTAGTTTTATTATTTCTTTCCTTTTGCTTGCTTTAGGTTTATTTTGCTCATCTTTTTCCTATGTCTTAAGATGGAAAATATCTTTCCCCTTTTTAAATATAAATGTTTACAGCAATAAATTTTTCTCCAAGAGCTTCCTGATAGCATCACAAAAATTTTAGTGTATATATGTTTTTAAATTTATTTTTCAATTTTGATTTTTTGAAGTGTTTACTAATTTTCTTTTTCTTCTTTGCCCATTGGATATTTAGGAGTCCTTTGTTTAATTTCCACATATTTGTGAATTTTGAAATTTTCATGTTATTTTTAATTTTATTCCATTGTATACAGAGAAAGATTTCTTAGATCCTGGGCTTCTGCAGCATGGAGCTTGATGTGATTTAAAAAAATGCTATTGGCCTGTCCCTTTAGGGCAGATAGCATAGTCTTAGTCTGGAGCAGTGGGGGAGAAAGAGTCCTATGATCCTGGATGGACCTGAAAGAAATAGAGCTTCCATCATGCTGTTCTGCTGGGGGTGAGAAGAAATAACTTTTTACTCAAATGCTGCAGACTCTTGCTTTTCTTACTTAACTTTAGTAGATTTTCTTGAATCTGTGTTTCTTCAGTTATTGTATGCTCTTAGAACAATTTCAAGAGATTTTAATTAATTTTTTCTTCAGCCGTCATGCTTTCTTAAGTGGAAAGGTATCCACAGAACTCTTTCCTCTGCCATTTCAAAGTGTCTCTATTGTCTGATCCATTCTTTTTCATTTTTGAATACAAATATCAACTGCAAAATAATGTACTAAGAGGACAATCTTTAAGTTGGGCCTGTTTACTGGCTTAGAATAATACATATTACTAATTATGAATTATGAATTTCACTGAATTTATCTTTTTTTAGCTTCAAGTCTTGATGACTGACTTTTTTCAATATTTTTTTATGACCTACCCCCACCCCAGCCTATTCCTGCCCCTCAGGGATCAATTTATTAATTAACCAATGTCAAACTTTATATTTTTCAGACCTTTCCTGGAGATTTTTATCTCCATCTATTAAGATGTAAAGTGGATATTAGAAACAAGCAGTTCTAAAGTATCCACACATTCTTATAGCTGAAAATTTTTGTAAAAACTAGGAAAACAATAATTTTTAAGTAGTTAGAGGGAAATCTTATATTTTATCTCTTTACTGATATGGTAACATATCCTCTATTATACATTGTCAAGTCTTCCATAAAAGTAAGGCCTATTGATGACTGAGGGATACTCTCGTTAAAAAACACTTTACAGATTTTTTCCTAAATTGTATTATGCATTTATTCTTAATATCAACATCAATAGTATTTATTAAGTACATGCCATGCACTAAGCTGCATCCCAGATATGGATTATTTCATCATCAGGACAACTCTGAATTAAATGCCATTCTATTTCAATATCATTCATGGAGTCACTGAAAAATAAATAGGCTTAGTGACTTCCCCCAAAAAATTATATAATAATTTTTACATGATTATATAAATTACAAAAGAATTACATAATACTAATAAGTGACAATCAGATTTCATTCCTATTTTTTTTTTTTTTACTCTAAAGCCCAAGGACTTAGCTACCAACTTAAATTAATTCTTTAAACAATACTTTTTATTTGAATGGAATTCTAGAGCTTTCTAAACATCTGTTGCCTTTTCTGATCCTATATCAACTGTACAGAATATACATTTAAGTGTTATTTACTCCTTTCTACAGTTGAGAATATATGTCCAGTGACACATCCCAGTTCATGTAGTTAAAAGTGAGGTAGTTAGGACGAGCCCTTAAATCTTATTATTATTAGCTCTGGGTTATTTTTACAAGTGTTCACTTAACCAAAATATATCGAACATTGTTTAACACTTTCTCAGTATTTATGTCTCAAATAATCGGAATTTTCTTAAAGGTAGAAACTATACTATATAGCATATCATTCCTGATGCCCAGCATTAAATATTTTGTTTATAATAGTTCCCCAATAATTTTTTTTTTTTTTGGCTTTTGAACTCAGGATACTGTGAGTAGCAGTTCCTAAAATAGATTTCATATTTATATCAACAGATGGCACTGTGATATGTCAGGCTTAAAAGACAATCAGTCTCTGATCCCTATGCTTATTGTATCCTTTTTTTTTTTTTAAGGTAGAATGTTTTTGTGCATGTCTTTTTCCCTCAATATTCTCAGATCATTATCTATATACTTACTTTCTTCAGTTTTTCTGGATCTATTAATTCCATTATTTTGAAAATTTGGTTTTAATGTGCCAAAATTTGGGAAAACTAGTTAGAATAGTATGTCGGCTCTGAGGTGGGGCTTGGGAAACTAAAGTGGAAGAGTTTAAGTGTAGACTGAAGGTTTCTAGATCTTCATAGGTCTGAAAAACAAAAATAAAACTGCAATAAAGCAATTCAATTTATTTAAAACTAAACAAAAGTCATCTTATAGAGAGATATCTTAGCTTTAAAAATGTTGTTTCTTATTTATCTGTTCAGTTTATTACTAAATGTAGAATGTTGAGAATTGACAGAGCCAAATGTCTTTCCACAATAATTAGATTATTTTTGGTAACAGTTAGGAGCCACCAATAAGTAGTGGTAAAAGGGGGCTAGTGTTTTTTGTCACAACCTTCTACTTCTTAGAAAAAAGTATGTCTCAGACCAAATACTACTACTCGCAAACATGAATATTGTTAACAAATAAAATATTCCTTTCATGTCCCTGACAACATTTTACATTTAAGTTCACTTTAGGAAAATTGAACAGTATTTTAGAAACAGACTCGATTAGTGTTATAGTTAGCGTCAGGCAATAAGAAACTCTGAATCATTAGGTTGAACCCATACTATTGTGGTATCAACTTTGAGCACCATTCCAAATGACAAAGGACTCCTTGGGTTTTTATACTTTGTTCATACTATCCATATCATATTTAACACTCATTTCATCAATGATTACTTATGTATAACATTTATTAATGTAATAAAATTTTCTGGTATTTATAAACGAAGATAACCGAAATATTAGTGGGCCCTCATGAAATGTTTGATAATGCCCTTTCGAAATGTGTTTTGCCTTAGGACATTCTTAAGCTATAGAATAAACCTAACACACATACACAGACACAGACATACATGGACACACACACATGCATACACAGACACCCATCACTCTTCTGTCTCAAGGTTAGAAGAAATTGAGAAATGTGTGGAGTGTAGTATGTAAAATGAAGATCAAAGCAAGATTTTTTTTTTTTACTGTAAATATAGTTGATTGAAATACAAGACAAAACTGGTACACTAACACTTTCTTTACAACATTAAATTTACCCTAGGAAGTGCAAAGGCAGAACCAAACTGTAAGTACTAAGCAATATCAGTAACAACGCAGACAACAGATCTGCTTTCATAGAGCTTACACTCTAGTAGGAGGAGAAAAAAATTAATAGAATATATTAGTGAGTTATACAGAATTTTAGAAGGTGATAGATGCTATCTGGAAAAAAATACAGGAGGGAAAATGTAAAGGCAGTACATGGGGCTAGCAATTTGATCAGTAATGATTTCACTGAGGTGACATTAGCAGAGTTGAAGAAAATAAGGGTATGAGCCATGTGGGTATCTGGGGAAGTTTTTCAGGTCAAGTACAAAGGCTTTGAAGTTCAGGCCTACCTAGTGTGTTTGAGGAAGAGCAAAGACACTAGTGGGACTGGAGTAAGGTAAGATTGGAGGAAAATCATAGAAATAAAGTCATCCAGTAATACGGGAGGTAATTACTCTGAGGGAAATTAGGTACTAATGGAAGAACTTCAGTAGAGCAGTGACATAAATAAACTTAAAATTTAAAAGGATCATTATGAATAATCTATAGTGCAAAGTAGTTAGGATATTATTCCAGTAGTCAAGACTAGGCCTGGAGTGATATCTCTGAAAATGTTGAGAAGTAGTTTTATCCTTGTTATATTTTGTAGGTAGAAACTACAGGATTTGTTAATGATTTGGATATGGGAAAGAAGATAGAAGTTAAAAATGAGTACTAAGATTTAGTCTGAGCAACTAGAAAA
The DNA here is from genome assembly GCF_000151845.1 of Pteropus vampyrus. Classification (NCBI taxonomy): domain Eukaryota; kingdom Metazoa; phylum Chordata; class Mammalia; order Chiroptera; family Pteropodidae; genus Pteropus; species Pteropus vampyrus. Next base: position 8,481,127 of record NW_011888849.1, on the reverse strand, counting down.
ATTGAATTTTCATTAATAAGAGCAAAAAGAATGTCAGGAGGAATAAACCAATTTAGTACATATTAAATTTGAAATGTTCTAATTAAAGTTGTTGAGTAGACAGTTAGATATGAGTTGGGAAGGAAGTATGGACCAAAAACATATATTTGAAGTCTTGAGTATTTAAGAACTATAAAACTTTGAGATTGGATGAGGTTCTTAAGGAAATGAACGTAGAAGACAACCAAAGACTGATTTTAAGGTGCTGAGGAGGTGAGAAGGACCAGGAATGGAGCCCCAGGAAAACATATGTCCTGAAAGCTAAGAGAAGAAAGTGGATTGAGAAGAAGGGAGAAATAGATTATGTCTAATGCTACTGACAGGGCAAATTAAAAATGTGCAAATTAAACAAAGATTCAAACAAAAACAAATATTGTGAACTGATTGGTGATTTTACTGAAATGGAATTTACTGGCGATGTTGAAAAGAGCAGTTTCAGGGCAGTAATTGTGGTAGGATTGGAAGTATGATTGAAATGGTTTTAAGAAGGAATGAAAACAATTAGAAAAAGTATAAAGCAAAATCCTTTTCCAAAATTTTTCCCTAAATAGGAGCTGAGAAATTACATTGTCAATAAAAGGAGAAAAGATAGAATGGTTACCAGAAGCTATATATATAAAATCTGTAGAACGTATGAAAAAATTGCTTCAATTTTCTTAGTGAAATAATAATCAGGAGCACCAGCTGATAATAAGGATGGAGTAGGAATAAAAAGATACCTGAGGAGAAAGAGTTAAATAATCATAGAGGAAAGAGGGAAAGCGAATGAAGTAGCAAAATGAAGTACAATAGGTGGACAAGATTAAAACTCATTCTAGAGCTTTACGTAAAACTGACATTTTACATAAACTTATTTCAAAAAGGAAATTTTATATCCAAATATAAATGACAAGACAAGGCTACTTGCTATTAAAAGTATGCATTAATTCATATTGAAATATATCCAAAAACATTAATATTTTGTTAAAGAACCAATAATTTAACACTAGGAGTGCACACACACATTTTTGAAAAGACTGCTGTACTGAACTGACAATTTTAGTTCTTGCTCTCAAGTAGTTTAACAACATAAATCAGAACTTGTTTGCCTAAGTGAAAAAAGAAAAAAAATAATCTAAATCCATTGATTTTTATCTGTTTTAGAATCCCTAAGGGTAGGTACTTTGTCTTAATGTCCTGTGAAATGTGTAGAATCATCCTGTGAGCATAAAATGCACTCTACCAGATGGTATTTGATGGCCATGTTCATCTTTAACATGAACAGAATATTAGTTTAGGGAAGATATGTTTCCTTTTTCAAAATTCCTGTTTTCCTGTGTCTAAGTACATCGCTCAATGTTTCAAATTCCCATTGGTGCTTCTGAAAAATGGGTGACTTAAATTAGATGCAATGATTAAGCTTGTTGAGCAGACTAGAAAGAATAGTTGCTTTAATCTTTAAAGATTTTTTTTTTTTTGTCCATCAAGCCAAAGTTAAAGGAAAAACTAGCTATCTTAGTTCATTGTTATTAAACATGTATCAGCAAACCAAAGACTAAATTCCATTACTCCCTAGCTATTCAAAGTGAGCTTTACTCAATCGTTTAACCTGAGGTATATATTTAACCTCAGGTTGTTTATCTGAGGCCAAATAAAATAAGAGCTAGTCATCCATTTGCTATTGTTCCTCAGCTCACTAGGCATGTTTACACCTTATGGCATTTTCCCTTGCTATACTCTCTGCCTCTAATGCCCATTTCTATATGACTTGCTCTGTCATCTTTTGCGTTTGTCAGATTTTCAGATTTTCCTAATAACTTCCCTCATAACTGATATATAAGTGAAAATTATCACTCTACCCTCCCCTATATGTCCTTCCTGAATTATTTTATATTTTGGTAGCACTTCTTTGGATCTGAAAACTATATATTTTAATTTTTTTTTTTCACTAACTGTTCCTACTACATTGAAAACTGCACAAGGGAAGAATTTTTTTTTCCCCGTTCTATTATTCACTTGTGAAGTCCGAGTACTTAACACAGCATAGATGTTCAATAAATATTTTTTGAATTAATCAGTTGTTATTATCTTCACTTTGCAGTTAGGTATCTTGCCTGAGAGGAGGTGATACAGTCAGTGCTGGAACCCAGGTGGCTGGCTCCACAGCCTACTGGGTAAACTCTATAATAAGCCCAGGAAAAATGAATGTTACCATACTTCTCTTAGATCTTCAATAAAAAGCTCAGATTTTACTTGACAGATAAAAATAAAACATAAGAAATATTTTTGTACTAAGGATGAGTAATTCTTATGTATTAGATTATGGAAAACATTTTTTAAAAAAACCCCATTGCTTTTAAAAGATGAAACAGTTACTATTATCTCTAGATTAAAAAAAAAAGGAGTATCTTCCAATTAAATAAATTATAAAGAACACTAATTAGAATGACATCAGAAAGAATAATATAGTTGAAGTCTTTTTTCATTTCCCATTTACCTATTAGGTTACTGTGAGGCTTAAATGAGAAAAGGCATGCAAATATGGTTCCTGACATATAGTAAATAGTCAATAATTTTAACTTAAAGATTCACTATTCAATATCAGATATAAACTCTGCCCATCATTTAAAGAAAGCTATCTATACTCATAAATAGAAAAGCAAAATTTTAAATGATTTTAGAAATATATTTTAGGGCACATATATTCACATGATCAAATCTTAATACTCCAAGAATCATTGCTTCTGCTGATTTCTCCTATTATTACTTTTATGTATTCTTCCTTTAGATATTGGCAAATAGAGATATACAGTATTTATACTGGAGCTAACACTTGTAATGGATATATTTAAGAACTCTGATCTAGGTAACACCATTTTCCCTCATTTATTTAGTTGACTGAGAAATTCTTAATCTTCCCTAATTATGACACTATTTGCCACAGATCCTGAAACAACAGAGTTGACTAAGAGGATAAAAGAAAGAAAACAGTCAAAGAAGGATTTCTTTCTAAATATGGATCTTCGAAGTTTTCAATATGGACATAACCTCACATAAGAATGAAGTAGTCGGATTATTGGCTTTCACAATCTTTAAAAGCCTGAGGTATTTGAATAGTTAAACAAAACTGGAGAAATATGTCAAGGTACTTCAAGGATTGAAAGTAATGAATTTGGTTGAAAAAAATTAAGAATCCGCTAGGAATTCTTCTCTATTATTAGTTTACTAACATAACAAAATCATGAAACATAAATAAAATAACACCACAATCACAGTGATTTCATCCCTCAAAAATAATATAAACAGAATATATCTGATACATTACAAGAAATGTTCAACATAAATCTGGACTTAAAATTATTTGCACAAAGTTATCTTGCTTCAGAATCTATTTCTTTTGGCATTTATGAAAATACAACAATAAATTGTCTCAAAAAAACCCAATAACAACAACAACCACATTCCCATAAACAAACAAAAAGAAATAGTAATATCTATAACAATATGCCAGATAAAAAATGACTGGAAGAGAAAACAACAGAAATTGTTTAATGTGAGCTTTTTAGTGATAAAATACAGTCTTCAGATATAGCATAATTCAGTGTTTCTTCAAAAAGTTAATTGAGTATCACTACTTTCAGTTTCATTTTATCTTTTTTTTTTTTTGCTAGTACTTTTTTGGCAAGTAACAAAAAAACAAGGGAAAAACATCAAGTATCTATACTATCAATCCCATTGAGTGTGCTTTAAAAAATCCTTTGTTTCTTATTCTCTACTCTGAGACTTTCACTGTAATTAATTTAATAAAATTAAAAATTTTAGATTTAGATTTAAATGGAATATTTTGAAGTTATTACTGTAGATAATTTATTATATCATTATATTTTACTATTTTATTTTATTCTATTGTATGTGTATGTATGTGTGTGTAATATGAAAGAGCCTTACTCAAAAGAAATAAAATCTTGACTTGGAAGAAATGGTCATTTTGTCTGCTTAATTAGAAATTGACTGCAATGAGGGTGCAAGGAGGAAAGCAAGACCACTAGTAAGATGGCTATTGTCATAATCTGTGAGGAAGATGGTAGGAAAGTTTAGATACAGCCAGATACTGCAAATATTTTAAAGATAGATCTAATGGGATTTACTGAAGGTTTACACTAGAGAGTAAGAATGATCAATTAAGGTCAAGATATGGGGTCTGAACAAGAAGAAGGAGATAGATGCTGCTATTTACTGAGATAATGAAGTTACTGAACACAGTAGGTTGTTTTCTTAATGAGAGGAGGAGTGGGAAAGAGATCAGGATTTGGGAGTTTTAACATTTTAAATTGGGAATGCTTATAATTCATCTAATTTTCGATTCAAATAAGCAACTGGATATGTCTGAAATTCTGAAGAAAGGGCTGGCTTAGAAATATTGGTATGAGCATCCTCAGCATCTAAATAGTATTTGAAGTTTTACAATTAGATGAAGTGACTAAGTGAGTGATGTCCAAGGACAAACCTCTGCAGTGATCCAGTGTAAATATATTTTATAGATGAAGAGAAATCAGCAAAGGAAAATACGAAGTAGCCGATAAGGCAGAATTAAAAGCAGATGGATGTGATGTTATAGGAGACACACTAAAGAAGTGTTTCTTGGAGAAGACATTTTTATCAAGCACAGATTAAACAATCCTGCAAAGCTTCCCCCACAGAACCTGGCACTTTTTAAATATTATCTGTTATTTTTCAGTTGTCCCTGGACTCTGAGGTTTATCTAATCCAACAGAGGCTTCTGGCCATCCATCAATTGTGGTAGTTAATGGCGCTATTCTATGATCAGGGTTATGTCATGTGCGTCAAAGCTATCTGACCTATCAGTAGAAACAGTGCCTCCCTGCTGGTCTAAACATGAGATTTTACACTTGGGTTCTTATTGCTAGACAGTTATTGACAGTTATTTTCGTTGAAAGGGCACCATATAACTACCCTTATAACCTACCTTAAGGTCAGTGCCTATCAGTCAGAGAGGTTGATATTCCTGCCAGGCCCGGAACATATAAAGAAAATGCCTCTAGCCATTTCTCAGATATTTCTCCTCTCCCTGGGTCATACTTAGTGAAATCCCTTTCATATCCCTTTTATATTATCCAGATTTCTTTCTTCACCCTTATCTTCCATAATGAGATTTAAAGGCTCATTGGAAAAGGAAATTGGATGCTTTAGAAGGTCAAATTCCGTTCTCTAATGCCACAGAGTAGAGTGTCTTTATTTTGAGTAAGAGAAACCCAGGACTCAAAGTCAGAAGCTATAAATTTTGTATTTTCTGACTCGAGAGGAGAGGAAAAAAGGCTAATATTTATTGGAAACTCACAGTGTACCAGGTGTTAGTCTATGTGCCTTGACATAGATTATTTCAATTATATCTCCCAATATCTATTAACTTTTGTATTGTTATAGGTTTCATTGTATAAATGAAGAAATTGAGAAATAATCACAAAATTAAGAGGTGGAGCCTGGCTTTAAATTCAGGCTCTCTGAATCTAGATTCAGGATTTTTAACCATAATGCTTTCCTGACTCAATATATTCTGAGCAGAAAAAGAAGGAAAAAAGTGGATTAAATAATTTATCTACACTGTAAACATTTATGTAAAATTTAACACATTTGTTTAAATTGTAAGATAAACTCATGCAAAATTAAATACATAAACCTTAGGAAAATCATTACTGTATTTCCTCACATATATATTCAGAAAATATTATTCATATTCACTCTTACTACTTTCAGATGAGATAAAATAATGAAATTTTGGAATCAGATATGAAATTATTTTACATCTTGCCATTAGCTCATTTTTTAATCCTTATGCTATAAGAGTATCATGGATATGCTGTGCTGTTAGTTTCAAGTTTATATGTTACACTATACTGAATAGCAGCCATGTCAATTACTTATTATTTGATTTATGTTTTCTCTCTGAAGGCAACTGATCGAGAGGGAGACCCAATAACATATGCCATTGAAAATGGAGATCCTCAGCGAGTTTTTAATCTTTCAGAAACGTAAGTTAGAAATGATTCCTGATTTTTTTTTCCTTTTTAAATGTTAATGTACTGATAGCAGGAGAACAGACTTCTAATCAGAGGATTTCAGCTGTTTGTAGTTTGATTTTATATTTTTTTTCTATGAATGTTAATGAGAGCTGGGGGGAATAATTCTGAATCCAGAAATTTTACCCAGGAGACTATTTATTAATTTTAAACATGTTTTACTAGATAAAATCCACTGAGGTGGAAACATTTCATTTGCAGGCATAACCTGGGACTAATTATATCTGTCTAAAGTTGTCAGCTCCTCATAATAACAAGGAAATTTTTACGAAGAGTAACAGCACTAAATAGTTCACTCAAAGGGAATTTTTTTAAAACAAACTGTCATTCAGACACATTTAGAGTGCCACCAAACTCCATCATTCAACTTTTGAGTAATGTAGGTATATTTTTAAAGAGTTAACATAAAAATATTACAAGTCCATGCTAAGGCTGTTTGTGGTCTGTATAAATGTCATTTTACTCACCTCCAAACATATCAGAGATAATGTTAACCATAACTTTTGAGAAAACTTGAAGTAGGCATTAAGAAGGAATTGAGGTTTGCAGAGGGATCATTTACTTCCTTCTGCGACAGCAAATTAGCTATTCTGCTGTCACATGGGGCTGGTTGTTAAAGAGCTGTACTTGATACCTCTCTGATATTTTCTTTGTGGTCACTGAAAGAAAGGAGACCTGAACTTAGCCCATGGTTGTAAAATGAAAAAAATGACAAATGACCTAGGCATTGCTTCAGTCTTAGGAATATGTGGTACATGATGCCAAATCAAAGGTACCATGCATGGTCACATGGTCTTGTGAGGAATAGCTGCAATTCTCATGTCAAATAGGATGTTACAACCATGAGTTAACATGCCTGGAAACAAGATTTCCCAGATTTTTAGATTTCACAAATGAATAAACTTCCATTTAAAAAATGAAAGACTTAACCATTTTGAATTTTCCCCTATGGATAAATACAAATCGTAAATTAGCTATAATTAACAATCATCATTAAGAAAGAAAAAAAAAAATTAAAGGAACTTTAACAGTAATAAAGACTGTGTGCTACTGGTAAAAAAATAGATGTGTAGATCACTAAGATAAACTTAAGTTCAGAAATAACTCCTAACATTTATGACCAATTTATTTCTAAAAAAAGAAAAATGAAAAGAAAAGAAAGAAAGAAAGGAAAAAAAAGGAAAGAAAAAAAAGAAAAAAGAGCCAAGACAATCCAATCAGGAAAGAATAATCTTTTCAGCAAACAAAGCCAGGACAGCATGTTAAAAAATGAAGTTGAATCTTTACCTCATACTATTTGCAAATATTAATTCAAAGTGGACAGAGATAAAACTATATAACTCTTAGAAGAAAATACAGAAGTAAATCTTCATGGTTTGAATTAGGCAATGCTTTCTTAGATATGACTCAAAAAGCACAAGTAATTAATAAGAAGACTGAAGTTGGATCTCATCAAAATTTGAAAAACAACACTGCTTCAAAGGACATCATAAAGAAAGTGAAAGACAACCCACAGACTGAGAGAAAATATTTTCAAATAATGCATATGCTAAAAGACATGTATCAAGAATATTTATAGGCTAGCTTAGACCTTTAGCAATATATTTTAACACATTTGAAATGGAGGGATACTGAAATTTCAGTCCTTCTCTTTGAAATTTCTGGGATATTTATGCACATCTGCACCACCACTTCCATGTAAGTTGTAAGGATTTTAGTAATTTAAGTACTCTTTCAGAAAACAATGGAAAAGAAATAATGTTCTGCCTTATAAGATATTTCATACAAATAGTGTTATTGGTTATATTTTCTTTCTTAAAATAAATATTAAAACTACATGTTATAGTTTTAAATAAATACTGTGTTGTTTTTACTTTAAATATTATTTTATGCTATGATACAAATTTTAGCAATAAACATTATAATATCATTACTTTATCTTTTTTCCATTGAAATAAAAATATGCCAGAAAATTTTTATAATTCTTTAAAAAATATTAGTAGTAATGAATAATCATTTTAATGCTAATATAGATTGATAAATATTGAATTGTTATATACAGTCTGAGTTAAATAGTCATAGTCAAAAAAGAAACTTATTCTTTAAAGAAAAGACCTTTGTTTTATAAAAATCACAACCATTTGTTATGAAAATCATTCAATATCATATATTGAATGGCCAGACCTGTATGATTCTGTATTATTTTAATTTTCATAGTGTTTGCATTGATAGTTGCATATGATTTAGCAAATATTTATTCAGCAGACATTCACATATAAGTAAATGTTTAAACAAAATGTAAAGAAACTTTGTAAGTATGATTACCAAATTTTTAAGTTATTTCTTACAAGTGATTGAAGAATTTTTATAGATTGACAATCTATAAAGGTATGTGATGTAACACTTAAAGGCTTAGTCTGCTCCTCATTAGAATTTTATGTGATTTTTTTTTTTCTTCGCTGGCATTTTTATTTCTTTCTATGTGACCAAATTCATTTTGACACTAAATTTAAAGCTTGATTATGTTTTCCATATCACTTCAAACTTTGATTACACTGGAGATTAATATGTAAGGAAGATGATATATGTTTTCTTTTCTGTCAGTTCTACTTTCAGAATATATATCAAATAAAACTACTTCTCACACCCTTCACTCCACCACCTTAGTTTATGCCACCATCATTTTTTTCCTAAACTGCTACCAATACCTAACTGCTTCCATTGGTCTGTATTTGTTGATCATTAATTATATTTAACATAGAATGCTGTATCAAACTTGAAGCAATCACACGTTTTGAAGTATATTCTAATCTCTTTAAATATCATTATAAGGCTTGTAACATGATACCCAAAAGCAATATGATAAATTGGCCAAAGATTCAGACACTTGTAAGTATAAATGATGGTAAATTGCAAATAATAGAAAGTATTAAAAATGTTTAAAGGAAGGATAGAATACAAAGCACAAAACCTGTCAGATCATCTCTCTCAGTCCATAATATCACTGCTGCAATATTTCCTAATAAAGAGTGTAATTTGGGAAAATGGGTACTTATAGAAGCAGGTTTTAAATGCTAGCCCATTGGTTTGTTTGGAAGTAGATACCCTCTACTACTTTTTATATACTGTATGTTTAAACAACTTTTGAAAATCATTCTATTGTTAGGCAATCCAACTCGTTGTCCAAAAGGGCTTGATTTTATTAAGCCCCATACATTTCAGAAATATAGCCTTGGAGTTTGGTGAGGAAATTCTGTTCAATATAATTAATAAAACTGAGTTGGAATTCACATAGCATAAAATTAACCATTTTAAAGTTAATGAGTCATTGCGTTTAGTAGACTCACAAAGCTGTGCAATTACTAATTCCATCTACTTACAAATATCTTCATTCCAAAAGGAAACACAAGCTCATTAAATAAACAGTTTTTCCCTACTACCCTTTTCCTCAGCCCCTGGAAACCAATAATTTGTTCTATCTGTATGGATTTATTTAGTCTAGATATTTCATATAAATGGAATGACACAATATGTGACATTTTGTGTCTGACTTTTTTCATTTAGCCTAATGATTTGACATTCACCTATGTAGAAACATGTATCTGTACTTCATTCCTTTTTATAGCTCATAACATTTCATCATATTTATATATAGAAATCTGTTTATCTATTTATAAATTGATGGATGTTCAGACTGTTTTTCTAAATTTTGGCTATTGTGAATACTGCTACTATGAACATATATGTGTATGTGTTTAAGTATCTATTTTCAATTCTTTTGATTATATACCCACAATTGAATTTGCTGGGTCATATTGTAATTCTATGTTTACTTTTTAAGGAAATACCAAACCATTTTCACAGTGATTGAACCATTTATATTCTACCAGCAATGTACAAGGGTTCCAGTTCTTCCACGCCTTCATCAACATGTTATTTTCCCATCTATTTGTTTCGTTGTTGTTGTTGTTTTGCTGCTGTTGTTGTTTTGTTGTTGTTGTTAACTATGGCCATCCTAGTGAGTGTGAAATGGTATTTCATTGTAGTTTTGATTTGTGTTTCCCTGATAACTAGTGGTATTGAACATCTTTTCATGTACTTGTTTGCCATTTGTAAACTTTTTTGGAGAGATATCTATTTAAGTCTTTTGCCTATTTTTTTTTTAAATTAGATTGCTTGTTTATTTGTTATTGAGTTTTAAAAGCTCCTTGTTTATTTTGGGTACTCTTATTAGATATACGGTTTGCAAATATCTTCTCCCATTTTGAAGGTTTTTTTCACTTCATAGATAATGTCCTTTGATGCACAAAATTTGTAATTTTATGAAGTTCAATTTATTTATTTTCCTCTTGTTGCTTATGCTTTTGATATTATGTTTAAACATCCATTGTCTAATCCAAGATCATTAAATTTACTCTTATCTTTTTGTCTAAGAGTTTTATGGTTTCAGCACTTAATTTAGATTATTGTTTCCTTTTGATTTAATTTTCATATATGGTATAAGATAGTCTAATTTCATTCTTTTGCAATTGTAGATCTCCAATTGCCCCATCACCATTTGTTATAGAGACTGTTCTTTCTCTCTTGAATGATTTTGGCATCTTTGTTGAAAATCAATTGGCCACAGATGTATGGGTTTATTTCTGGACTTGCAATTTTATTCTATTCCCTACTATACATGGGCACTTTTGAATTCCCTAATTTCCCAAGAAACTTTCTAAGCAATTTCTCAACCCAGATTTTTGGAGCTCTGTTTTATGCCTCAACTATAATCTTTTGCTTTAGGTCACTGGAGGTTTACTGCCTGCCTTACAATGTTTTCCAGGAATACCCACTGCTTTTCTGCCTTGAGTGAGTTCTGAGTTAGGCAAAATAAAGACAATACCCTATATTTTTCATTCGAACAGCCTCCAGACTAGTTACAATAGGCAAACATAATTCTTTGTGAATAAAGATAGCTCTGCTTCTTCCAGAAACAGGGATCAGAATGTAACACTGGGATTGTCACAGCCATCTTTAAGATCACTCCAAGCTGGGGCGAGGGATGAAGGGGATGAAGGCTAAGGACAAGTAAATATGCCACAATGCTTTTCTCCCACTTTGAAGCTCCCTTTTTCTTGATTCTGCCTTTATTGGTTGCTGCCAACTTTTGACCATTCTCTAGAGTTTTATCAAAATTGGTTCTGATCCTTCCTGCTTCATTTTTTATCGTTGTTAAATGTTTTTATGGAAAGACCATCTCTTGGAGCTGCTTACTCATCATTTTCATTGATATCACTTCTGTGCAATATATTTCCAATAATGTAAAATTTGAGTAGCACTTTTATTAATGTTTTATCAGAAGTGAATCTTATGTGTTTTTACTACATGAATTTACAGGATTTACAGCATTCCTAAATGTAATCCAAGGTATCCTGCTCTATAACTTCCATCTAGCTGGTAATAAGACTCCTCCAGTTATTTCTAGAATTTCATGAAAGGACAATTATGTGTATCCATAAACTAGTCTTTCAGCTGTGAATACCAAAATATACTATGTATTTTTTCCCTCTTTCTTTATCTCCCAAATATCTTGTCCAACTGCCTACTACATTGGGACACAGGCACCTGTTATCTGAAGCAAAGGACTATCTCCATAATAATCATCAGACCTGTTTATGTACAATGAAAATGCTATATAAATTTCTAGTGATTTTTCTAATTCATTAAATAAGGAAAAATATAAAGTATTAAACCTTAAACTGAGGGGGAAAATGGAAAACAATAATTCGATTTTCTTTTTTCTTTTTTTTTGCACTAGGCTAAGTTTTCAGATTTCCTATTTCTTAAGTTACTTGTGAATAAGTCTCAGAAGCAATAAATGTCTTACTTTTCTCTTTGATTGTCATTTTAAAACAAGATTATCTGAACCATCTGCAATGTGGGAAGTTGATCCAAACCTAATTGTTATGAACTACCCTGGGAATTGGTTTTCAGTTATTTTGACAAACATTTTAAAATATACAAGAAGCAAAGTCAGTTTTTCATAGCCATACCATATGTTTAGAACATTTATTAAGTCCATAATAACAACAACAAAATAAAACAGAGTAACTGAGACTCTGATGTTGATTCATTGGTGTTGACTCTCTGCACTCAACTACCATATGTGGTGTTAATTGCTTGAATTTCACTGTAACAACAAAAGCACTTGCATTAAAATGAAAGCCTTTTATCAATCAGAAATAAATTATCTTTTTATCTCTGATAAATATTTTAATGTTTTGTTATATTAATATAATCTCTCCTCCACAGTAATGTTTGTTAGGTCTTAATTAAAATATCATGTACAATGTTAGATTATAATATCTGAGACATACATGTAGAACTTGTCTTGAGAATATTATGTGACCAAACTGTTATAAAACAAATTACATGGAAAATACTTAAATATTTAGAAGCATTTATTTAGAATAGTAAAATGTTAAGAAGTATTATTAAATATATTCTCAGTATGAAAATTTTCCCAGAAGCTGTTCATCTTCCATTATATATAATAAGTTAAATTAAGAAACACATAAATTTCAAAAGAATAGTTAAATCGATATATCGACAAGATATATGTTTTTGTTGTAAAATGAAAGAATAAATGCTCATAAGATTAATTTTTCTTTAAAAAGAATGAGAAATATGCAGTTTGATTCTTGTTTTGAAAACAATTATAATGTATTTAAATATTGTTTTAATGAAATAAAAAGAAATGTTACAAAAATAAGCATAATATCTATAAAAATTTTAATATTCCACTGTGTATTTTCTAATTTTCCACAACAAAGCTCAATTATTTTAAAATTAGAAAAGAAGAAGAAATAAAATTTAATTGCTAGAACTTGTCAAAGATGGAATTCAGATGTTTGTGTTTCCATAATGGATACATATGTTACAATGAATGGGAATGTTGAAATAGATGAGTTATAAGAAACCATTACTTGACTCAAAGGATTATAAAAGTGTTATAATGGAGTCTTTTACCTTTGAAATAATTACAAACAAGATAGATATAACTCTTTCTGGAATGAATTAAGTATAGTTTTATTCTTTTCTTAGAGGATAGAGAATTTACTCAGTAATCTCATTCAGATTAGCATTTTTTGTTTGTTTGTTTGTTTTTTATTGCTAAGAAATGCAACAGCCTTAAAAGCTTTTCATCAATTTTCATCATGAATCCTAGAATCATAAATCTAAAATACTAAAGCTATGTTTGCTGATGGGGAAAATCATATCGAAAGTAGTTCAGCATAGTAGAAAAGACTCTTTGTGACAATACAGCTTTTAATCTTATTTGTTTTCTTTGTCACCAGTACTGGGATTCTAACCTTAGGGAAAGCACTGGACAGGGAAAGCACCGATCGCTACATTCTGATCATCACTGCATCTGATGGCAGACCAGATGGGGTGAGTAGACTCCCTGGGAAAGGATTTTAAAAACATTAAAAAACTGAGAGAGCCCTATAGTTTTAGACTCTAAAACAATTTATCACAATCATGAATTCATGAATTAATCTCTTTTTTTGCTGGACCAACTACTTATAATTGTATAGAGAACGGTTTTTTTTCTCCAGTGGTTCCTTTTAATAGATGAATTTATACTCTGAATTTGTTATGGTGTTACAACTTTTGACTTGTGATTGGTGTTGTTACCCAATTCATGGGAGAAATGAAATCTAACTTAGTCTGGGAAGTGTTCCATTGTGTCCATCATCAGCACAGCACTCTAGGAGTTTTACTATGTTGGAACCTGATTGCTTTAATGTTACTTTGAGGGGGAACGTGGAGGTGGGAGCATGTGTCAGAAGGGAATTGAGGATAGATATTTTGAAGTACTTAGGAGAACAAGTTGATTGATTCCACAGGTTATTCGTAAGCAGCACTCAGAATCTTTGATAATTAAAGTGGTTTAAATGGGCCCATAAATGTACAAAAGATAAATTTTATTTCCTCTGCACCTAAAAATTAATTAAGAATAAATAAATTATTGAGTCATTCTGGAGTGTTTTATTTTTTTATTTTTTTAAATTGATTTATTTAAATTAGTTTCAAGTATACAGTACATTGGTTAGACATCTATATAGTTCATAAACCGATCCCCCCAATTGCTCCCTCCCTCCCCTGGCCCTCCACCTTG
>NW_011888849.1:8463677-8465956 GCF_000151845.1 Pteropus vampyrus | reverse complement strand
TGTCTTTACCTCATTGTATATTCTTACCTCCTTTGTTATATATTAAGTGAGTTTATAGGCATGTATTTATTTCTAGACTCTCTATTCTGTTCTATTGATCAATGCATCTGTTTTTATGCCAGTACTATGCTGTTTTGATTACTGTAGCCTTGTAGTATAGTTTAGTATCAGGTAATGTGATACCTCCAACTTCATTCTTTCTCAAGATTGCCGTGGCTATTCAGAGTTTTTTATGGCTCCATATAAACTTTAGGATCATTTGTTCTATCTCTCTGAAAAATTCCATTGGTATTTTGATAGGAATCGCATAATTGAAAGATAAACCATATGTCATATCAATAGAAAAAGCATTCGACAAAATCCAGCATCCATTTATGATAACAACTCTCAGCAAAGTGGGAATAGAGGGAACATACCTCAACATAATAAAGGCCATATATGACAAACCTACAGCTACCATCATACTAAATGCAGAAAGGCTAAAAGCATTTTCCTTATGATCAGAAACAAAACAAGAAAGCCCGCTTTCACCACTCCTCTTCAACATTGTATTGGAAGTCTTAGCCACAGCAATAAGACAAGAAAGAGAAATAAAAGGCATCCCAATTGGAACAGAAGAAGTAAAACTCTCATTATTTGCTGATGACATGATACTATATATAGAACACTGTAAAGATTCCACCAAAAAATCTGTTAGAATTAATCAATGGATTCAGTAAAGTAACAGGATACAAAATAAATATTCAGAAGTCAGTGGCATTTTTATACAACAATGATGAACTTTCAGAAAGAGAAATAAAAAAAATCTCATTTACAATTGCATTGAAGACTATAAAATACCTGGGAATCAAATTAACCAAGTAGGTAGAAGACCTGTTTTCAGAACATTCTGGAGTGTTTTAAAATCATTAGACACTATTCTTCAAACTACCCTACCCACAACCACCACCATTCTGATTTTTAAGCATTGTAACATTTCAGTTTTGAGCAACATATCATTAGACTATTTTTTTTTTTCTCCCACCATTTCTATGCCACAGGTTGTTTGCTTCTTTAGTTAAGTGGTTATGGGCTAATTCAGCACTGTTCTCTAGATATAATTTCAAATTCCGAATAGGTATATAGACAAGACTTACCCAATTCAAATAGTAACATATCTCCAGTTTACTTAAAATTACTTCTTTGGTCTATATGATAGATTGTTTGGGGGCATATAATGTTCTCTTCACATTTATTTGAGGATTGCTGAGAATATTAACATGATAAACACATATCAGATTTTTACCTGGACAGTTTTATTATCTTAATTAAAAATTAGAAAAATAGATAGGGATAAATAATTAAATTTGGTAATTATAATATGCCCATAATAAGCTATTTGCCATTTTTCAAACATTAGATAAACAGCTATATGTAGAAAACAAAATATACAGAACAGTTTTAGTAAATAGTGAAACTAACAGAAGCCACTTAGATAAGTGAGGAAAAATAAATTCTAAGATTAATTTTTATGTATGCAATGCCTTTGATTAATATAGTGTGCCTGAGCTAAATTTATGTAAAGAAGTCAGTGAGAGTCTCAAGAATAAAATAATTGAAGAACTTGATTTATGATGAAAGTTTAATGGGTAACTTGGCTAGGAAATAACCATGGGAGAAAATTCTAAGGAGAAGGAGAAATTATTCAGCATAGAGTATGGGCATAATTAGAATGAAGTAAAATTAATAAGGAGCATTCAGGTCAACCATTAAGATAGGAAAAAAAAAAGAAATAACACATAGCTTTGAGTTATGTCACATTATAAATCAGAAATTAATGTCAGTAATATTAGCTAGGCTATTTTAATCTTGGCCTTAAAAATAAAATTTCTTAGACAAGAGAACAGATAGGAAAGAAATGTTAGTATATTAAAATATTAAAATATCTGACATAGTCTCAATCTACTAATTTTGATTTTGTCCATATCAAAAACTGAAAATAAGTTGAGTTAAAATGAGTGGTTTAGTTAATGCTCCTAGACCATTTTTTGTTGTTATCTGTGTATTTTAATTTCCCTGGGCCAGGTCACTTAGCATTTCTAATTTTCAATTTTTTTCATTCTTTTGGTCATTCAGGTCTCATTCAGCTTTAAAATTCTGATCCTTTTAAGTAAATTGTTTTATTTTCAAAAGTTTATTGTGAGAGTATCAATAGAGAAAGAAACATTTAGATTTAAAACAAAAGCTAAAGGAAAAAGTGATTATAAAATAATAATATTCTTACATCTGAATATTATTAT
>NW_011888849.1:8459704-8461967 GCF_000151845.1 Pteropus vampyrus | reverse complement strand
AGCTTAAACATTTCACTGTTTAAATCAAAATTTAGGAAACATTAGCACAAGAAAAAATATTTATGCAAGCAGAATTGTGTGTGAAATTCAAATAACTGAATTTCAATATAGTTGGTTTAATAAGATTTTAGAATACAATACAGATGGTTATATACATATAACATATTTTCTTCTCTGCCATTTATTGCATGCCAAATACATATATTTTTGAAAAAAAAAAAACTTATGGATAGATTTGGATGTAAACTTTTATAAAAAATGACTATATAATTTTAAAAGAGAATTTGCTACTTTTTCATTCTGTTTGAAAAACATAGATCTGTATTTCCTGGTTGGGAATAAGTTGATGATATTTTAGTGATTTCTGAAATAAATCTTCCAGAAGTTTGATTTTTTTTAGAGAAATAATATGTAATGTTCTACTAGTTTCTATTATGTTAATATTATATAATAGAATATGCTACATGCAGAATATATATTTAATACTATAAAATGTACCCCCTTCACACTATACTCAAATGTGCACAGAGTAAAAATCTTCTTTATTTTTTATACCTGATCTAATATTTTTCATAATTCTTACTCCACTACTTAGACAGTAATGTGTTTCTGGGCGGGGGGTAGTAAAGGAGGAAACTAGTTAGGGTCACACTTAACTTGTTTAAAAATTTTCAATCTCTTTTGTTTTAAATAGTCTTTTCAATGAAGGTTAATACTCATTAATTAAGTTGCCCAGAGTGTCCTTCCTGTCTTTTCCACCGTCGTCCTAAAATTGTTATGTAAATATAGTATGTTTACTATTCCTGATGCCGGGATGAGGGCAACCACCTTATGGTTCTTCCACCGGACTGGTCTCTGTTTTGTACGGTGTGTCTGGTTTCACCTGTAAGACTTCTGGCTTGCGAATTCTGGTTCCTTAATGACTTTTTTTGAGTTTGGTAATGTCCGTTACTGCTGAGTGCAATTAATTTTGGCCATCAAGTTCCTTCTCCCCCATCCCCCACCCCCTAAGGCCCTGGTCGCATAGAGATCTTTCAGCACCTCGCAGTCTTTGGGAACTTTAATATTCTTGAGCTATACACATATTAGATGCGATCTCCCATGGAAATTCTCTGGAGGATTACATGCTACACAAGCCTCTGCCACTATTTCACCCAAAGTTCTCTTGCTTTTTCAATAACTGTCACCACTTTCCTCAAAATGGTTCCACAGTGTGTCCTCTCTTGTAATGTGACCCAAAGCATTAGGGGGTAGGGTGATGAATAGGGAGACCTTTGCATCATGCCTTCTTGTCTTCTCTGTGCCTTCCCTTCACCTCCCCCTAATCCAAAATAAGAAAAACATCCCTTTCTCTGCCTTTCTGGAAGACACTCTAAAGCTTAACTTTTTATTTATTAATTTTTTCTCAGAAGAGGAGGTCAGTTTCACTGGGAGACAAGGGCATCTTTTCTGTATCATGAAAGAAACTCTGTGATCTGTGTCAGTATGGCTTGGCTCTTGTTGTAGCTATAGGATAAATTGTAGCTAAGAATAAAAATGTTTCATATTAATATTGCCTAAAGTTATGCCTATTGTGGAATATATGTATTTTCCTTATCCTATTGGCCTAAAACAAAAATGAAATCAAATCTTGAACTACACATCCTCATTGTCCCAGGCTCCAAACTGTACATTTTTATTAAAAAGGATTTTGGATATACTAATAAACATTAGTTTAAATTACCTGTATATAGAAAAAATTTTAAAGAGTCTGCGTGTATATGTATATACCTCTGGATACATTTCCACACTGACGAAAGAAAAAAAAAGCATGTATATCATTTCCATTCTCTATTTCTCAATTATGTATCATATAGACATATTTTTTGTTACTTTATAAGTATGTATTTTCATTTAGACCCATATTAATTGAAAATCATAAATTTTTCTTTAGCAACTGAAGAATGGATACATTTTGAACATCCTATATATCTTCTAGTTAAAGTTTTAATAATTTAAGAAATTACCCTGATAGATTAAAGTACACAAGATAAAAGATTATAAAATAATTTTAGTTAAAGTATGTTCTCATGAATTAAAAAATGTTTTATATAAATGAATGTACATCATTTTACGACTGACTTTACAGCTGACATTTTTATACTATACCAAAGATGATATAGTAGCATCTTTATTTTAGGGCCATACCAGTTCATGAAAACATCTGTATATTCAAATTGCCTGCTACAACAGACATTTCTACTTGCATTTTTAGAAATGAAAT
>NW_011888849.1:8455873-8458434 GCF_000151845.1 Pteropus vampyrus | reverse complement strand
TTAGTTTACTTAGTGATCTAGTTCTCTTCTACATTACCTGGTTACAGGCTACAGTCTTTGACTAAAGATCCAGAAGAGTGTGGAAACATCCCACTCCATAGTTTGAATAATGGGAATTTTGAAGACGGATGAAATCCAATAAAGTGAATTGATAGGGAAATACAGATAGGCTGGCATATTGAACATCAGACAATTGGAAGGAAAGTGAGTAAACTCTAGTGTGGCTACTCATAGATTTTTGGCTCCAGGCTGTCAATTTTAATGTCTCGATCACCCTCAGGCAAACTGAGAACTACCGCTACTGTTAAACTACATCTTACTGGTTTTAACTAACACAATTGTTAAAGAAATAACATTTGTTAAACTGCCTTTTGTTATAAAAATAGTGTCGCCTTCTTGGAGAAAATCTAGGAAATATATAAAAGTGAAAAGGAGAAAATAAAATTATCTGTATTTTATCTAATCAGATAACATTTGAATTTATGCATTGTCACATTAAATATACACGTGTGTATGTGTGCATGCATATTAAATTGAATGATTTCATATAGATATGCACATAGAAGAGTATACAAACCATAATTGTGCAGCTTAATGAATTTTCACATAGTGAAGACACTACTCAGAATAAGAAAGAGAAATTAATTAGACCCCAGAAACCCAGTCTTATGGTTGTACAAGTCTCTACTCTCTCTTCTACACAAGTTACCCTTATCCTGACTGCTGTCTCAGTGGAGAGATTGGTCAAACATTAAAATTCATATGCTTGCAATCATATAGTATGTATTGTGTTGTAAAGAAAACTTATAATATGTACTTTTGCACTCAACCTTATGTTCATGAGATTCATCCAAGTGATAACTTGTAACAGTACTTTGTTCAGTCTCGGTATTATATATCATTCCATTGTATGTGTAAAACACAATCTATATAACCATCTACTATATGCAGGCATTTAGATTGTTTTCAGGTATTGCCTATACAGCACTGTTCTCATTGTCTTTGATGTGAGACAATAAATTTTATTGGGCTTTTGAATATAGAAATATGTGCAAATAATACTGAATAGCTGTATGTTTTCACAGAAAATAAAAAGCTTATTGATTTAGCCAACATACGAAGAAATAAGCCATTATCAATACCCAAGAATTTCTAGCTACGTATGGTAATATTGACATTATATGAAAAAATATAAAGTCTTGAGATAAAGTTATATTGCTCAAAAGAGAATTGGCTTTTATGTCTGTTAAAATAGGGGCAGATCACCTTAATCCAATCATAGTTTTAATCTGAGTCCTGGTTTAGACCATTACTCAACAGAGTGTAGAACTTCATTGGTTCTAAAAGAAAGGATGGAATATTTACCAGGTCGTCTCCTCCTTGGTATTCTGGGAAGTATGGTTTTCAGCACCACAGCCTCATGACTGCTACAAAATCTCTTCAGATTCACTCCCACTTTCTGCCGAACATTTTAACTTCACTCCCATCACTTCCAAATTAGGAGAAATTGTGTCTGTATTTTCTAAAACAAAAGTTGGGGAGTTCTCTCGTGCAATTTCATCCTGCTTTTTTCTCCTGCTTTGTGTTGTTATATTATTCACTATTTAATATCATAACATAATAGATCTTTCATTTTCAAGCCTAGGGTCCTTTTTTTCTCTAATTTTGGCTTCTGGCTTCTGTGATCTGCCCCACACTGTGACAGAGTTGAATGGAGGGCAAGTGCTGTACTCAGGCTTTGATTAGAGAGAGATTTCCAGCTTGAGTCACATATGAAGATGTTCCTTGATTGTGCAAAAAAAAAAAAAAGTCATTGACCTCCATACTATTCTCTGGTTGCAAAAGGCCAGGATTTACCTTTTAACAAGGTAGCACATACTACTGTTAGGTTTACCTGCTTATCATTTATACATCTTTTGACTGTATAATCATAAGGTAATCATTTAATTAGTGTTCTATCTGATCCTCAAATTTGTGGTTTAGATGTGAACATAGAAAATTACTAATGTAGTATTTTCTGGTAGCATTAGCTTACCTTAAATACCCATTTGACCTACAGTGCTATTTTATAATACACTCATTTTATTTTTAAACGGTGAAAAATATAAGCAGTAAAAATTACAGATTTGTTACATTTCAGAGAAAAGGGGTACGTGTGTGTGTGAACAAAAGCTTGCCACTCATAAAATGTAAATAAGATAAAGGTAAAATCACTTTCTAAAAATAAGCCTCCTGGAAATACTTGACATTTTCAAGAAGATGTTTGCCCTCTAATATCATTATTTGCCTTTTCCGTCTGTTTTTTGAGGTGCTTGAAAATTGCAAGCTTCCTTTTTTTTTTGGAAAACTAAGGAATGAGAATAGTAATGAGATGCTTTCAGATAGACAAATGCCACAGTGCACTGACATCAAAATTAAAATAACTCCTTTAACCCCTTTTTTTTTTCTTTTAGACCTCAACTGCCACAGTAAATGTGGTGGTGACAGATGTCAATGACAATGCTCCAGTGTTTGATCCCTATCTTCCTAGAAATTTATCTGTGGTGGAAGAAGAAGCCAAT
>NW_011888849.1:8455288-8455623 GCF_000151845.1 Pteropus vampyrus | reverse complement strand
ATTATAATAAAGTATTTTTAAAGAACTATGTGATTATCTATACCATTAAGAATGAATTTAGAAATGCATAGCTCAAAATATAAATGTTTAGGTATAAATTCATTTGGTGTATAAACATGTCTTTAGCATCACTATATACCTTAAATGCCCAGCATATTCAACACTCATTTCTAAAAATGTTCTCCTGATTCCTAACTGGACATATTAGCCAGTTTCTATGGTTCTTTTGATGAAAGAACCTGGGGTTTTTTTGTTTGTTTGTTTTGTTTTTTAAAGCAGAGACAGTACTTCCTCAGTTGGTCCATGTTTGTTCTTGAATATAGCTAATGTTTAAG
>NW_011888849.1:8453597-8455238 GCF_000151845.1 Pteropus vampyrus | reverse complement strand
TGGGGTTTTTTTGTTTGTTTGTTTTGTTTTTTAAAGCAGAGACAGTACTTCCTCAGTTGGTCCATGTTTGTTCTTGAATATAGCTAATGTTTAAGAAGCCATGAGGGAAGATTTTGAGGAAGGTCTACATATTTTGAAGTATCTAACTTGATGAGGCATCTATGTGGTCTTCAGATAAGGAAGATTCCTTCTCTAGAAAGGAGTGAGATACTCAGGTTTCTTGAGTTCAGGCTTCAGGATCCTACTTCTACCCTGTTAATGCCTTGAATTTTAACAGGAGGTTTCTGGTGCTTTGAAGTATGTCTTCTCTATAATTCAGCCACTCTTACATTCAGACAAAGGGTATGGTTTTCAGTCGAATCTTCTCTCTGGCAGAGAGAGGGTTTCTTTAAATACTGTCTTCCTTCTGACTTTCAAACCATGTCCTGACATTTTGATTGGCTAGTTTGAGCCCCTCCATTTTATTTTTCCCTCAGATCCTAGATGTAACAACTACCAACTCCACAGTCATTATTATTTTAATTGTCACTGTCTCTTTTAAATCTTGGAGAGACTGAATCAGGCATACATACCCTTATGCCTTTTTCTTATGCAAGTTTACAACTGGATAGAGTCTTGTTAACTGTGCTGTTGCAACATGTGAGGGGGTTTGATACCATGTGGCCAGCAAGCCATTCACCTCCAGAAACACACAAAATACCTCTGGTGTCAAAAGTTTTACTGCGGATTCTACAAGAAAAAATCTGGATACAAAGATGCAGGTATAAATAATTTTTTGAGTTTAAGTAATACTAATAGGGAATTGAAGCAGTGATGCAGAGAGGAGATGGCAGCCAGTAAACGGATTGCTACTAACCATCTATTATAAGGAGGACTGAACTTAACTCAAGGGCAAATTCTGGAAAATGACAAAAACACATTTTCCAGAATTATTGATCCTGAGAACTAATGGGTCTTACAGATTCATACACTAAATCCTGAGAGTTCTGGGTCACCCATGCTGTGGAGGGTGGCCCATTTTCATCACTTCCTGCCTCCTGTTCAAACAAACAACCAGCTCTCTGCAATTCTGATATAAGGGCATTCGGTCAAAGTGCAGAAGCTAATAGATAGGAAGTTGGCCAGAGAGAATACTTGCTCTGAGGGATAAGTATAAGGCACTAACAGCTTCTGTTATACCAAGCAAACCAGGTGATAAAATCCTTAAAAGGGGCATGTGCAGAAAACATAGAAAAGAGGCAATACTTAAGTTGATTCATGAAGGATGAATACTGGTGAGAAGCAAATTGGGAGGATTTGAAAACCGTTTAGGGAAAGTAATTGCATGAATAAAAGCCTAAATAAGTAAGAGCATGTGACACATCCTAATTAAAGTAAATAAATGTGCCATATCATAAACATTACTCTATGTCATGGGAGGAAACGAGAGATCCCTGTAAGGTTTGAGATGTGATGTCATCAGATTTTTATTTTATAAAGATTACTCCCGAGTAGATTATAAAGGAATTTTTTTGAAATGTAAATCTTTTTTAAAAAAATTATAGTTGAGATACAGCATTATATTAATTTTAGGTGTATAACAAAGTGATTTGACATTTATATACTTTACAAAGTGATTATCACAAGATATGGTAACCATCT
>NW_011888849.1:8437823-8452417 GCF_000151845.1 Pteropus vampyrus | reverse complement strand
AGATGTGATGTCATCAGATTTTTATTTTATAAAGATTACTCCCGAGTAGATTATAAAGGAATTTTTTTGAAATGTAAATCTTTTTTAAAAAAATTGTAGTTGAGATACAACATTACATTAATTTTAGGTGTATAACAAAGTGATTTGACATTTATATACCTTACAAAGTGATTATCACAAGGTCTGGTAACCATCTGTCACTGTACAAAGTTATTGCAATATTATTGACTGTATACCTCATGCTGTACATTATATCTTGTGACTTATTTATGTTATAACCATAAATCTGCCCTGATTAGTCCCCTTAAATTTTTTTGCCCATTTCAGCCACCACCAACCTTTGGCTACTTATCAGTTTGTTCTCTGTATCTATGAGAAATCATATGGTATTTGTCTTTCTCTGTCTGACTTTTCACTTAGCATAGTATTCTCTTGATCTATCCATGTTATTGCAAATGTCAAGATTTCATTCTTTTTTATGGCTTAATAATATTCCATTACACACACACACACACACACACTACATTTTCTTTATCCATTCATCTATCAATGGACACCTAGGTTGCTTCCATATCATGCATTATAAATAATGCTGCAATGAATATAAGGGTGCATCCGTCTTTCTATCTTTTTTTGAATTAGTTTTTTTTGTTGTTTTTTGTTTTCTTAAGATAAATGCCCAGAACTAGAGTTGCTGAATTTTATGATAGTTTAATTTTTAATTTTTTGAGGAACTTCTATACTGTTTTTGATAGTGGCTACATCAATTTACAATCCCACCAATAGTGCACAAGGGTCCTCTTTTCTCCTCATCCTCACCAGCACTCGTTTCTTGTCTTTCTGATGATAGCTATTCTAACAGGTATACACAGTGCTTGATGTTGTCTCAGATGTCCCTTATGCTATCCTTATTCTTTTTAATTCTTTTTTCATTTTGCTTTCTCAGTTGCATGATTTCCACTATTTGATATTCCTAATCACTGTTCCATTCTTCTGCATCATCTGAATTGTTGATTTCCTCTAGTGTATTTTTTATTTCAGTTGTTACATTCTCCAGTTCTACTTGGTTCTTTTTTACATTATTTATCTCTTTGTTGATGTTTTCACAGAGTTAACCCACTATTCCGTAGCATTTGATGAGCATCTTTGTGACTATTGCTTTGAACTCTGGAAGTAAGTAGATAGCTTACTTCCACTTGGTTTAGTTCTCTTTCTGGGATTTTGTCTTGTTTTGTTGTTTGGAACCTATTCTTTTCTCTCCTAATTTTGCCTGTATGTTTCTATATATTAGTTAGATTAGCTACATCTCCTGGTCTTGAAACAGTAGCCTTATATAGGTATCTGGGGGGGCAGGGCAATGATGCAATTTCCCCTGGTCACCAGAACCAGGTGCTCTGGCTGTGTTCCTTGTGTGGGCTAGTGTGGCCTCCTGTTGTGACTGGGCTATAAATGTTATGGATACACTGGCAGGTGAGACTGGTCCCTAGCCAGGCTGGGTGTGAGGCCTGGCCACAACTGTTGTAAGTATTCTGGTGAGCACGGCAGCCCTCCCAGTGCAGCTGGCTGGTGGATTTGACTGCCACTGCTGCTGGCACAGTGGTGTGCAGGATAGGCCTCTGATGTGGTTTAGCTATGAGGTTCAGCCTCAACTGTTGCAGACACACTGCTGTACCTTCATGTCAACTGAGGCTATTCGCCAGATATGGCAGGGCAGGAGGTACTTTGGAGAGGTGACAGCCAGGGTGGGTCCTCAGAAAAATGCTACCATGGAGTAAAGAATGTTAGCAAGTTTAATGAAGTGAGTCAGAAATGGTGGCTGCTGGTGTCAGACCAAATAGTTGGAAGGAGAATTGAAAAGGGGGAAAAATGGCACCTACCAGCACTTCTGTCCCTGGAGAAAGTTCCAACAGATCTCTGCCCCTCCAGCACACATCCTAAAATTAGTCAATATATCACTTTCACCTGTAACCCAGGTGCTTTTCAAACTGCTGCCTCTGAGCTGTGACTTGGAAAGATTGCAACATTGGTTTCCTATAGCTGTTTGGCTCTTCTAGACATAAGCCCTGATAGTTTTCAAAGCCTTATGGGGCTTCTCTTCCTGGTGTACCTCCAAGTTTGTGATATCCCTCCTGCTGAGAGTGGTGGGTAGAGTGAGTTCTGACTAGATTAAGTCTCTGCCCCTCCTACCCATCCCAATGGGATTTTCTTTATATCCTTAGTTGTAGAAAACTGTTCTGTTCTGCTAGTCTTCAGGTTGTTCTCTGATAGCCGTTCTATATGTAGTTGTAGTTTTTGTGTCAATGAGAGGAGGTGAGCTCAAGATCTTTCAACTCTGCTGCCTTGAACCCTAAGCCAGGAACCTTGCTCTTGAATGCCCATTTAGCTCATCCATGAAATGTTGTTTCTTGTATCTGAGGCACAGTTCTCGCAACAAACATGTCTCTTGATTGCTGTGACACTCTGAAATGGGAGATTCTAAATCCAGAAGGCTGAATTAGAAGGCACTTATAATAGCCCAGACATATGAGGCTTGAACTAATATAATCATCTAATCATAATATAATTAAATTATATTACAGTTGTCACTCCAGGATGCTACATTGATGAAAACTGAAAAATTCATTTAGTTATATCTATCAGCTATTCATATAAAATCAACAGGTATTGAAATCATTTAGGAAAATTATCTTTCCAGTTTCTCTTAATTTATTGAGGATCAGAGAGATAAAGCCCACATGAAATATACAAAGAATAACACATAAGTAGACATTAGCATGATGATGAATTTTTATGTAATTTTATTTTTTTTTATTTTGCCACTTTTCCTAGTGGTTCTTTGTATTTGAATGAATGATAGCATTAAGTTTTTTTCTTTTTTTCTAGTTCTTAAGTTTGATGATAAATGGTCTATTTAACTTATTTCAATATTAAAAATTAAAATATAGATCTTAGAACTTATAATTTGATATAAGCAGTAATTGTCCTGGTCTTTAGGCAATAACATATTTTCTTAAAAACTAAACGAGCTTGAAAGTACAAAGAGGAAGACATCTAAAGCAGGTGCATCCAACTGATTCTGTTCCAGAGAAGCTGTAATGTTCATAGGATGGAATTTTGATACATCATAATGCTCTCCTGTTGCTGCCTAATGGTAATTGTATGATACATTAATTTCATTAAATGACTCATGCTCTACTTATAAAATTTAATTTTAATCATCACCAAAACTATTAAGATATACTTAAAACTAAGATATGTATGGTTAATTATTTTAGTGAATTTGAGTTACTGACTCTGAGTTTTCCAATGATGTATTGGTATGAATAATCCAATATTTGGATTCAAATGCTAAAGATTCTTTTTTATTTATTAAGGTAGCATTATAATATCAAACTTTATTAAATAAAGAATGCCCATAAAGCAATATTTATAGGTTATACAGGGCAAAATAGTTTTATTAGCATATTAAAAAATAAACTACCAGCCAGTAATTTTTAACATTGAATTTGCTATACACAATTATAGTGTACCACGCTTTAATTTGAGAATGCTCTCCATATTGTCAAAGCACTTACAGTAACAGTATAATTGGAGAGAAAAAAAAAGTATGAAGAATAAAAACTAACAAACACAGTAAAAATAGATTCTGTGTCTTTGTGAGTATCAAATGTGTCATACCAATTATTTACTGAAAGGAATGAGAAACATCACAAAGAACTAAGGTGTCAGGGTTCATGGAAAAATAAATCATTTGCAGAACCTTAACAAATTAGTGAGATTACCAATTGAAAACAAAAAGAAATAAAGCAGTCAGAAGGATGTGATACAAGACAGAATTGAGCTGAAGAGGCAACATGAGAACAAGTCAATAGTCTGACAATAATGGAATATTTGTTTAGAGGAGTTCTGGAAAATTGATTTAAAACATGTTGAGTTCAGATGTGGAAGGCCAGGAAGGCCTAATGAAATAGCCACTGATACAAAGACTTTTACTTGTCAGTGTAATATTTTGTTTATTACTCTTCACAGTATTTCACAGGAGATGGAATCTACAGGGTCTGTATGCATATTTCTGACTGAACCACAAGCATGGTAATAGCTCATCTTTAGAGTAGGTCTCGGATATAAGAGACCTCGTACCAGCTACTGCAGAGCTCTATGTTGATCCCAGGTCTCTGAGTGTTTAGATAGCCAGCAGGAAGTGAAAGAGAGAGGAAGGGGACGTGGGGGAGGGAGAGACAGGGAGGGAGGGAGAGATTATGCAGTAGAGAAGATATTTTTAAAGTTTATGTATGTATTAATTTACTTATTATTGTTAAATAAGGTAAACAGGTAAACAGGTAAAGCTGGGTACATTGTTGAGATTGTCATTTTAAACAAGTTTGGTAATTGCTTGGATGTGTCTCACAAATTTTATTTATTCCTAACACTGAAGGACCTGCTATGAATAAATAATTCATTCTAATACCTAAGAGGCAGATGAATTTGGTCCCATTATGAACCCTAAGTCTTCAGAAGTGGGGAATCATGACGCTTAGTTCAATATAATGTCTGTCATTTTTATTTGTTTCTCAACAAATGTCTGATGGGTTTGATCTTGAGTCTGGGTTGGGGAGTGAGGAGAAGATAAAGGAAGACCTATTTCAGTAAACACTGTTTTGGATACAGGGTCACAAAGAGAACTTCTTTGTACTTGACTAACAGAATTCAGCATGAAGGAGAATGATGTGATGTTTTTATTTTGGCACTTTTGCCACAGTAGGTGCTTTAATGCATCCCTATGTGTGCATATTTTGGGTGAGTGGAGGTTTAGGAGTGAGAAGTGGACGGAGGAAGCCTTGGAGCTCATATCAAAGCCTTCACGGTAGCATCTTATTGAGGGATTTCTTAGGGACCTGAATTCTTAAATTGTTCATCTCTGTTTTTCACAGCTGCCCTAGGTATCAATGCCTGCACAGATGCCTGCATCAGAGAAGGCATGCTTGGCAATAGTAGCACTTGTTAAGTTTAAACAAGTTCTAAGCATTGTATATAGAGAGAGTGAACTACTTCCCAGCAAACTTCCAATTAATACCTTGTAGAAATTCTTATGCTGAACTGACTTCTTTTATCTCTACGTAACAAAAATAGAGCCCT
This sequence comes from Pteropus vampyrus, assembly GCF_000151845.1. Classification (NCBI taxonomy): domain Eukaryota; kingdom Metazoa; phylum Chordata; class Mammalia; order Chiroptera; family Pteropodidae; genus Pteropus; species Pteropus vampyrus. The sequence goes on along the minus strand of NW_011888849.1, from coordinate 8,447,281 downwards.
GAGTCAACAGAATGTTCTTTCAGTTCTAAAATGAAGGAGACTGAATTTATTTAACCTGAAACACAAATGTATTTCCAGTGTGAGATCTGCATGCTAAATCTCAGTTACGATGATGTGGTAGTGATTTAGTTTTAAACTCTTCAAGAACTTTTAAAATCATGAATAAACCGCAGTGTCCAGTAGAGTAAAGATGGTGTAAATAAAAAAGAATGATTAATGGATAAAATTTAATCATTTTTACATCAAAATGATATTTTCTTTAACTAGATAATTTTACGTTACACTTTGTTCTCAAATTATCTCCTTTCTCCAAATAACCATAGTCAGACTCTCATTATTTCTCACCTGAACTATTACACCCTTTTACAAACACAGTTCAACTACAGGAGGTATTCCACAATGCAACAAATAAGGCTCACCTCCAGCTACTACTTTTACAACTTTATCTTTTGTAATAATAATCTGCTTATAATTACTAACATATTTTCTCAGAACCTTCCCATGTCTCTTTGACTCTGCTCATTTCTTCTTTCTTCCTTCTTAGTTTAGATAACTCATCCCTGAAAATTCTAGTCATACATAATCTCTTCTAAAACAACTTTTCTGAATTTTCCTATGTGCTTATTTTCCCCTACTCATGGCCCTATATTATACTATGCACAACTTTTTGATAGTACTTACTAAAGGACATTAAATTTACCTATTTATCCAAATTTCTTAAAATCAGAGACTGTGTCATATTGATCTTAGAAACTTCACTACTCAACCCAATATTTGGCCTTTAGAAGATGATAAATTAAATTAGAGCTAATGTATTAAAATTATCAAAAAGTAAATTCCTACACCAAAGATTTATAAACATTATAGAAAGACAAGAGATATAATAAATGTCAACATTAAAACATACATTTTAGTATACCTTACTCACATACAAATACATAAGTTTTCTTGATAAATAGAGAAAAAGTTTTAATATTAGATATCTACTTTTAGAATTTTTGCTTGTGGAATAGTAGACATAGAGTTGATTTAAAAAGCAGTGGTAATGCAAGGAACAACTGAAATTTACGTTGGTATAGAGCAAAATATTTACCACCTGGGAGACAGAGAAATAATAATGAAAGATGTTTCCAGGTATAAGATTACATGGAGGAAAACTGTAACAGACACATTACCAGCCTGTCTGATTATATATTTAGAATTGGGTTTTTCATTCACCTATTTAAAATACATACTCTATTTAAATTATTTTAATATTTATATAAGAAGAAATACCAACTTTTTTGCCTTACAAATCTGTGCTCTGTTCATCTAGCTGTAACTTTTAATGCTACATTACTTATTTATGAGATACAACTTTATGCAAATTGCACCTCTGTTTTAAGTCTGATGAGAATTCATGGCTTATTCACTTAAGTTGGATTCGGCTATTCTCTACAAATGTTGTATAGCTCACTACAATTACACTGACATTACTGCCTAACTGAGGAAGAAGTTTGGCAATCAAATAAAGGTTTTACAGAAAGGATTCCCACTAACTCTGAAGTCTTTTATTAAGTCCACATCTTGTCTTTTAAACTTTAAGAAAAATGTGTAATATATAGAAGATGATTGGAATATCAATGCACAATTTAATGAATTATTATAAACCAAAATGTAAGTACAACCTGGGTATATAATGCATCACCAGGAAAGTCCCTTGCATACTTCTTTCTAGTTGCAACTACTTTCCTTCACCTACAATTAACCACTATAATAATTTCTTGCTTTCTATTGTACATTTACCAACTAAAAATGCATCCATAAATAATATAGTTTAGTTTTGTCTTTTTTAATGCATATAAACAGAATTGTAGACTATGTATGCTTTAGTATCTTCCATCTTTTATTCATCTTTATCTTTTTAAGATTCAGCTAGGTTTCTGGCTGTTTATATATTTTATTTGCTGTATGTGGCTAGGTCATAATTCATTTTCACATTCTATTATTGATAAATATTTTAGTGGTTTCCAGTTGAGACTATTGTAATTAATGCTGTTGTGAATACTTTTATGTAATTTCCCCTGGTACACATGTGTCTGAGTTTCTCTATGTTGTGAGTGTGAGTATATTTAATTTTATTGAAAATGACAAATTGTTTTTCATAGTGACTGTGCCAAGAATTTCGAGAGTTAGTAATGATGCCCATCTGCATTCTTGATGTATCAGTCTTTCTAATTTGGACCAATCTGGCATGGTTTTAGTGATATCTCATTGTGGTCTTGATCAGCATTTCTCTAATGAGATTGAACATCTTTTCATATATTTAATAGCTGCTTCATTTTTTCTTCCCAAAATGCCTATTTATCTCTTATCCATTTATCTATTGAGTTGCTATTAATTTTTCTTCTTGAATGTTCTTTTTTATCTGTGGGAGTTTTTTATATATTTAAGATATGACTTCCTTCCTGTTACATGTATTTCAGACATCTTCACCAGCTTGCATGTCACTTTGTTAAAGGTGTCTTCTGATATGTAGAGTTTTTAATTTTAAGGTTACCAACTTTATCCAGCATTTTCAATTATTAGTTTTTATTCTCAGATTGTGAAGATATTCTCTTACATTATTTTAAGAAATTTTTTCTTTTGTTATCTGTATTAGGTCTATTATCTGAAATTAATTTTTCTCTACAATATGACATACAAATTCACTTTCATTTTCTTCTATATAAATACATACTTTTTTAGCAAGAAAACTTTTTCTTCTAGAATTAGCACAGTTTCAGGTCTTTATAAGTCATTAATACATTTTGAATTGATCTCTGTCTATAGTGTATCTATAGTGTAACATTAGGGACCAATTTTGTTTTTTCTTAATGTGGCTATCCAGTTTTCTCAGTACCATTTGTTGAAAACATTATCCTTTCCCTTTTATGTATTCTTGAATATTCTTGTTGAAGAGTGTTTACCTGTACAGGTGTGGATTTATTTATGGGATTTCTGTTCTTTACATTGGGTCTATTTGTCTGTTTTTATGCCATATCATACTATTATAATTACTGTAGCTTTGTAATTTATTTTGAAATCAGGAAGTGTGATGCATCCAATTATGTCCTTCTTTCTCAAGATTTCTTTGCCTATTCAGTGCCTTTTGTGATTCCATATGAATTTTAGGATTATTTTCTATTTCTGTAAAAAAAAAAATGTCATTGGTATTTTGATAGAGATCTTATTGAATTTCTAATCAATTTGGGCAGTATGGGCATTTTAACAATATTAATTTTGTCAATTTATGAACATGAATTCTTTCTATTTATATGTCTTCTTTATTTTTTATAAATGCTCATTTGTTTTGTCAATATTTTCTTTTTCATCAATGTTTCATCCACAAGAGACAAAGAGACAGAGAAGTCATTATATAATGTTAAAATGATCAACTCATTAGGAAGGTATAATAATTATAAATTTATATGCATACAGTATCAAAAGCACCTAAATATATAAACAAACATTGAAAGATCTGAAGTGAGATTTAGACAACAAAGTAAAAATAGACTTCAGTGCTCCACTTTTAATCATAGGTAGAACATCTAGACAGAAAATTAATGAGTGGACTTGGACAACACTAAAGTCCAGCTGATCCTGATAGATATAAACAGAATATATATGTAGGTATAGATGTGTATATACCTACACATCTATACCTACACATCTATACCTACATATATAGCTAAATATACGTACTTCTTGAGTGCACATGGAATATTGTTGAGGATGAATAACATTTTAGGTCATAAAACAAGTCTTAATAAATTTAAGAAAATTGCAATTATACCAAGTACCTTTTTCAATTACAATGGAATAAAACTAGAAATCAATAAAAGAAACAAAAATGAAAAATTACTAATATGTGGAAATTAAACAATATAGTCTTGAACAACCAATGACTCTAAGAAGATATCAAAAATAAATTAGAAAGTAACTCAAGACAAATGAAAACAAAAACACAATATATCAAAACATCTGAGATGTAATAAAACAGTACCAAGAGGGAAGTTTATAGCAATAAATGTCTACATTAAACAAGAAAAACCTCAAATATGCAAGATAACTTTACATTTGAAGGAACTAGAACAAGAGAAGACATTATAATTGAAGCCACAGAAATATAAAGGGTCATAAGAGACTATTATGGAAATTATAAGCCAACAAATTGGGTAACTGAGAAAACCTCCCACAATATTGTATTGTATTAAATGTCTCTATTTATATGCTATCATACTTCCCTGTACTTTTTTCATAATACACATTAAAATTCAAAATTATTTATTTGAGTGACTTTTAAAAAAATCTTTATTTTGCATATTAGAATGTAATTTTCAGGAGGGCTGGTTAGAAGCCCCACTACATGTTGTAATTGTGTAATACATCTTTACTTTATTACTGCAGGTTATTGCTCCAGTAATTTTAAAAGGCAATTATGGTTTAATATCTACTTTTTCCTATAGTTCAAGTGACATTAGATAAAAGAGCACTGTGCTCTTGCCCTTCTTTACAGCCCGACACCTAATATGCTGTCCTGTACACATTTGACAATAAATTTGTGAATGAATGAATGAATGAAAGCATGTATGACTGAGTCAAATAAAATTTGAACATAATCTTTTTGTATTTTTATGCATTGATATATTTTTTAATATAAGAGGGGGACGAAATAACACTATTCAGAAATTTCAGTTAATATTTACTGAGATGGAAACTCAGTTCCACTCCAAGACATTAATGTGAACAAGGTACATTCTCTACTGTTTTAGAATTTGCATTAGATAACAGAGGTACAAATGCAAATAAATATACATAATGCAATGCAAAAAGTGCTGAGACTGGTATGTACAAAGTAGAAACTAATTTAATTTAACTCAGCATTAAATGATTATATAAATATATTTTTATTTATATTTGTTCATTTGATATTATTTGATGAAAAAAATAACATTGGTTTCATGTCTACACAAAATGTTCTAGAAAAGTGCTCCATTGAGAAATGATCTTTGTTAACATGCTTTCCTGAAAGGCAAAAGGATTTCTTGTGTCTTTATTCTTTATCTTTTTTCCTACTTTCTATATATTCAAGATAGGCTTTCTAATTTCAAATAGTATTTAGTATTAAGTATGCAGCTCTACTTCAAGGCTTCTTTAAATAAGTTTCTTGCATGTTTCTATTTATATGAAGTTCCAAAAAGGCCTAGTTAAAAGTTATCTAAAATGACAGAATATTGCTTAAGTTTTAGAGCAAGTCATTGCATCCAAATCTTCATATATTGATTCATTCAGCTTTTATGAAACCTGCCATTATAATTGGACAAATGTACAAACTGTATGTGGATTATTGACAATTTTATATAAAATTCAAAATTCATATTTGAAATGTGACTATTAGTGTAAAGGTCATGTTTTCCATCATCTCTCTGAACCTTGTAGTATACTCTGACAGGCCATGCTTTTATAAAATATCTACTTACATAAAATCAATTATGACAAGGAAAATAAGAATATTTTGGTTTACTTAAGATGCTGTAGTTTTCTTTTGGGACAAAAGAAAATTAATTATCCTTAATATATGAGACAATATTAATTAATTATTAATTGAGTAATAATAATTCTTAGTTGAGAAACTAATAATTCATTAATTATTAGTTTATAATTATTTTTTATGTTTTTATCAGTTTTCAACGGTTAATTTTAGGTAATCTGAGCAGATTGGCTTAAAGGATAAGATTTAAGATTTATGGTACATTCCATAGTATATTATCATGAAGATTTGTATATATCATTATAATAGAGAGAGCAAGAAAAAGGTAGAAAAAGCAAAAGTTTTAGAGTGGAAAAATTCTAAATTGGAGTTTTAGTTCTGCTATTTACTAGTTTTATAGATTCATCAATTTATTTAAGTTCTTATAACATCAGGTTTCTCATCAGTAAAATAAGGATGATCATAATGATATGATGATTAAATGTAAGTAAAAGCAGCTTTTAAATTAGAAGGGACTAAACAAATATCAGTTACTATGTGTATATATATGTATATATATATGTATATATATACATATATATACACACACACATATACATAATTGTTTCTAATTGACATGTAGCACTTCATTTGCATCTGCACTCAACATCCAACTTTATTCACAGAAAACATTTAGTAACTGAGTATAGCAAAGATTTGACATAATTCTTTGCATTTTAATTTTGTTTCTTTTTAAATAAGTAATTATAACATCTTTAAGAGCAATTAAGTAGCTAGTATTAAGGAACATATATTATGCCTCTTCATATCTCCCACCAAGCATAGTATCTGGCAAATATTACATGTTTAATACATGCTGGTAAAATGAATGATTAAAGTAACAGTTCTGATATTAAGAACATGAAACAATGTAACAACTTAAACCCCCATCAATTAGGTTAAGGGTTGCTTTTTCAAAATTTGCAGGTTAATTAGAAACAGTGATTTGTAGCACGTGTTTATAGAGCACTTTAAGACCTAAATTATTTTTCCATTTTATTGGCAAGGCATCTTTGATAGAATAAATGAGTGGTAACTATAACATAGCTAATAAGTAAAAGAACTGGGAATAAAAAAGTAAATTTTTTAGGCCAAAATTCTGATATTCTTTTAACTGCCCTATGCTAAGATAATTTTTATTGCAAGAGTATCATGATCAGAATATTGTTTTTTAACCAACACAAAGTTGACATCTACAAGTGTTTCTGCTTGTAGACTAAATAATACCTTGCTCTGCCTCCCTTTGAAGATTTAGATTCTCTCTCACTTATAAAGGAGAAAATGGCAGCATTTTGTCAATATTTTTCTCTTATTAATGTAAATTACATCAATGTATTTTCTACTTTAGTTGTATGGTTATGATTCTTTTTATCTTTCATTTGTCTTTTCTTGAATTAATATTTATAAAGCACCTATTATGTGTGGAGCACTGAACTCAATCACAATGTTGTAACAAGCAGAAATGTTTCTGCTCTTGTGGATCTCACAGACTAATGAAGTGTCACATATTCAATAAATAAACACACCATTAGATACAAAAGTAAAAATTGTCATGAACAATGTGAGGGAGAATAAAGAATACTCTTAACTTGTTTAACAAGGATCCTCCTATATATTGAGAGGCCTGGGAGAGCCCCCTGTGAGGAATAGCTATGTAAACTGAGAACTGAAGAATAGGTAGATAACTGTGAAGACTGCTTCAGTAGAAGAAGATGCAAAGACGAAGACAGATTTAAAAAGTTTAACATGACAATAAATAAATAAATAAATAAATAAATAAATAAATAAATAAAAACAACTCACTGAGGAATGAGTGCAGCAATGGAGATAATATATGTTGATCTTTTTATTTCATCTGAATTGGCATGCGAAGGGATTATAGCAAGACGACAGACATAGTAGGAAGTGATTATTATCTCTCTCTCTCTCTCTTTTTTTTTTGTGGTGATAATTTCTTCAGCAGGTCTAAAGGCTGATGGAAATAGATTAAGTAAAAAAGGATATGGAAGATGCTGGAAAGAGAGCCAACATAGTCCCAAGAACATAGCCCTGGGAATGTAAGAGGGAATTGATTCCATTGATGGAGATTCTCCTAATTTTAGTAGCAGGAGATTGAAGACATGACTAGATAGTGAATGGTTTATAGGTTTATTTTGAAATGATTACCTCTGTGTCTAAAAGCAATCAGTGAAATGCATAACTATGGACATATTGCATATTGTATTTCCTGGATTCCATGCTATGACTTCCATTGACTTCACTGAAGTATTTTCCCCACTGGTATCACTTTAGACTAGCTTGCAGCAGACCAAGGAATAATATAAGGGGAACCAGTGAAATTTTTTGTAACTTAGGTTTTTATTTTTCTAATTAAATTTTGAATTGCTACATAATAATAATCTTCAAAGCACAGATTTTTGTGATATGGCTCTTAATTTCCATAATTAAAATAACTGAACTATTTAAAAATAAATTCTGAATTGTTTTCATGTCTTACTGCTTATCTCTGGGCTCCAATCTATTATGCATTTAGAATAATTTATAATGCTACACCAATTATAACAACCCCCCAACCCTAAACAAAGATCACAAAACAATGGCATTTCAGTGCCATAAATTCGAACCCAAGTTCTTTTATTTGCTAACTATAGGAATCTGAACAAGTTTCTGAGTTTTTCTGCAATATTCTTATCTATAAAATGTGGACAATATTAACTATCTTGCTGCATATTTGTGAGAACTAAAAGGTAGTAAAATGAAAGTTCATCACATCTAGGACCTTTGCTCTTACATGAGAATTGCATTCAAAAAGAAAATACGAGCCACATCTCTGAGTGTAGGGGTAGAAACAGAACATTATTAGTTTGAGTCAAAACAATAAAACCCTAGATTTTTGTAACTTTAAGACCATAGTGTAGCTCTGTAGTTGATGATTATTGCATTGGAAAACAATAAATAATGTTGTAATGATTTTAGGTATGCATATATATGTATATGGGATTCATTATATTCTGTCAAAAAAAAGTTTATAATCTAATGAAAAGACAATGCAAATATAAGCTTGTACTGGAGACTGAGAGGTACCACCCAGATCCCTGTTCAAGGATAGACTTATTGTTCCAGCTTCTGAGAGTGATATAGGCAGACATCACTCAACTGTTAGCTGCTTCAGGGATTACTTTAGTTACACAGAACCACCTTGCCCAAGGTCACACCCTTCTCAGTGCAACCCACATTCTGACTGATGCCCAAGTGTAAAAGCCTAGCCATTTGGTCCAATTCACAATAACTATAATATGCAATTCTAATTCCAGACTCCTTCCAGAGTTGGCCAAGGCTGTTGTTGGCTCTGCATAGTAGTTACCTTTCTGTCAATCCAATTTCGCTTTCTTCTTCTCCTTCCCACATGCATTGACTCCAAAAGTACACCTCGATAAACTACGTGCAACTAATTTTTATTTCATCATGTGTCTTATAGAGAAGACAACTTGCAAACAAAGACCCTAATATTTTACAGTGTTTTTCCTCAAGTCATGCAAGAATCAAAAATGGGAGGCTTTTTAAAAAATCTAAGTTCAGGCTAAAAAATAAATAGATAAATAAAAACAGGCACTCTTTCCTTGGTTTGCTTTCTCACTAGTTTATGATATCTCAGAAGAATTAGTTCATTGAGATTCCAAAGCCCAAGACTAGAGATATTCTCTATGGGTATGATGTGGATTTATAGCAAAGACAGTCTCTTTTTCACTGCCTTACTCCTTCTATTGGAATGTTTTTATGAGGAGCTCCTCTGAGCCAACAGCCTTCTCTAATGGTTTCATGATGCCTCAGTATCATACTCATCTGTGTCTGCACAGATAGATTTCTGTCAAAAGCGATCAGTGTTTAAGAAGTATCAAGAATAATG
>NW_011888849.1:8431246-8437773 GCF_000151845.1 Pteropus vampyrus | reverse complement strand
GCAGACCAAGGAATAATATAAGGGGAACCAGTGAAATTTTTTGTAACTTAGGTTTTTATTTTTCTAATTAAATTTTGAATTGCTACATAATAATAATCTTCAAAGCACAGATTTTTGTGATATGGCTCTTAATTTCCATAATTAAAATAACTGAACTATTTAAAAATAAATTCTGAATTGTTTTCATGTCTTACTGCTTATCTCTGGGCTCCAATCTATTATGCATTTAGAATAATTTATAATGCTACACCAATTATAACAACCCCCCAACCCTAAACAAAGATCACAAAACAATGGCATTTCAGTGCCATAAATTCGAACCCAAGTTCTTTTATTTGCTAACTATAGGAATCTGAACAAGTTTCTGAGTTTTTCTGCAATATTCTTATCTATAAAATGTGGACAATATTAACTATCTTGCTGCATATTTGTGAGAACTAAAAGGTAGTAAAATGAAAGTTCATCACATCTAGGACCTTTGCTCTTACATGAGAATTGCATTCAAAAAGAAAATACGAGCCACATCTCTGAGTGTAGGGGTAGAAACAGAACATTATTAGTTTGAGTCAAAACAATAAAACCCTAGATTTTTGTAACTTTAAGACCATAGTGTAGCTCTGTAGTTGATGATTATTGCATTGGAAAACAATAAATAATGTTGTAATGATTTTAGGTATGCATATATATGTATATGGGATTCATTATATTCTGTCAAAAAAAAGTTTATAATCTAATGAAAAGACAATGCAAATATAAGCTTGTACTGGAGACTGAGAGGTACCACCCAGATCCCTGTTCAAGGATAGACTTATTGTTCCAGCTTCTGAGAGTGATATAGGCAGACATCACTCAACTGTTAGCTGCTTCAGGGATTACTTTAGTTACACAGAACCACCTTGCCCAAGGTCACACCCTTCTCAGTGCAACCCACATTCTGACTGATGCCCAAGTGTAAAAGCCTAGCCATTTGGTCCAATTCACAATAACTATAATATGCAATTCTAATTCCAGACTCCTTCCAGAGTTGGCCAAGGCTGTTGTTGGCTCTGCATAGTAGTTACCTTTCTGTCAATCCAATTTCGCTTTCTTCTTCTCCTTCCCACATGCATTGACTCCAAAAGTACACCTCGATAAACTACGTGCAACTAATTTTTATTTCATCATGTGTCTTATAGAGAAGACAACTTGCAAACAAAGACCCTAATATTTTACAGTGTTTTTCCTCAAGTCATGCAAGAATCAAAAATGGGAGGCTTTTTAAAAAATCTAAGTTCAGGCTAAAAAATAAATAGATAAATAAAAACAGGCACTCTTTCCTTGGTTTGCTTTCTCACTAGTTTATGATATCTCAGAAGAATTAGTTCATTGAGATTCCAAAGCCCAAGACTAGAGATATTCTCTATGGGTATGATGTGGATTTATAGCAAAGACAGTCTCTTTTTCACTGCCTTACTCCTTCTATTGGAATGTTTTTATGAGGAGCTCCTCTGAGCCAACAGCCTTCTCTAATGGTTTCATGATGCCTCAGTATCATACTCATCTGTGTCTGCACAGATAGATTTCTGTCAAAAGCGATCAGTGTTTAAGAAGTATCAAGAATAATGCTTCCTCTGGGCAAACCAATCAAAGTGGTTCAAACTTACCATGCAAGACTGTAGCTTCAGTCTACATTTAGATTCTTCATACTTTAAGTTGGAAATAAACCAATAACGTTCTCTTTTATTATTTGCAAAGATACTTGGTGGACAGATTATAGTTTTGGTTTCTCAGAATAATGCACTTTATTTTTTCTAATCTTTTCATACCAGACTCCAATTCTTTCATCACTTAATTATATTGACAACATTCTTCCTAACCATCAACATAATTCCATAAAATAAATCCCATATTCTCAAGGAAAATTTTTGCTTGAACTATTGATATTAAAATATTCTTCTTCTTGAGACTATGTTAACAATAAATGAATGTATGTCCAAAAGAAGTTTTTCTTCACTTCTTTTAACCTCTAATTGGGTTTATTTTCTTGCATTTAACAATGACAAAAAAGTTAAGAGAGTTGATAAAATATCTGAGTCTTTTATAAAATCTGTAACTTTTAAACATCTACATGTATTTCTAATATTAAGATGAGCAGCAATATCATTTTACACCAAAATTAAAAGAACCAGACATCACCTTTGCACTAGGCCTGTTGCATGTAATCATTCTAAAATAGTTACCAACTGTTTATATAATCAGTGGCACATAGGGATGTAGTTCCTCTGAAAGCATAATGGAAGGAAGGCAGCTGGAAAAAGAAGAGCACAGAAAAATTTGAAACTAATGTTTCTGATTGAAAAGGCAGTTTTATGTTTTGTACATATTAACTCTTTCCTCTGCATATAAATTCAGTCTTAGGAAGTGAATACAGAGAGATAAATTATTCATTCCAATTAATTTTATTCTCCTAAATCAAATGAATATGTTAGACAAGACAGTTGATAATGTAATCTTCAGTTACTTAAGTGCATTGTTTATAAAGGAATGCATGTAAAACATAACACTTCTCAACCAATTTGGCTAAGATTAGGGAAATCTCAGATTAGGGGAATGGAACAAAACTAAAAACTGCTAAATTTTTGACCTGGCTTAAGGAATTACAAATAATCGAATAAACCCAAGGGATCAGAATCTAGCTCTTGCTATACTTTAGTGACATTATCAGAGTAGGTGAATATAATAAGATTATAACAATGTATAGAAAATGGAGAAAGCCTTGTTCATTTTATAGTTGTTACTTAGAAACAATGTGTACTTATATCCGGTAAAAGGCATTATGCATAGTATTTGGGAATTAGGAGATTTGTTCTCCTAATTAAGTGAATATTATATGGGCTAAAGGCATCTTTTTTTGCCTTAGATATGCATTTGATGATCTAATACTTGAATATCCTGCAGAAAATGCAATTATGAAGAATTCCACAGAGAATCTAATCTGTCAGAGTTTTTCAGTTTGCAGTTATCATTTTCTTCTAGCACTAATACAAGCAAATCTTTTATGAGAGAACGTGATACAACAAAAAGCTCTGTGACAGATAGAAGAACAATACTTAGTGCATAGATTATTCTTGGCTCTTTAGCAAAATCCATAGGTATTTTTATATTTAATTCTAAAGAATACCAGGTAAAAATTACATTAAAATTTGAGAATTGTAGCAAGGATCATAAAGACATCTGATAAGCAAAATATTACATCGTCAATCAGCACAGAAGAAACTTTAAAATACTTTTAAAAATAAAAAATAGAATAATACTTTGTGTAAAAACTTGACAGACAAGGAAAGCTCAAAAAATAAAAAGCCTGAGCTAAGCAGATTATTGCATAAAATGCAATTCATGGTGATGGTATTTTTCTCTTAATTACTTAAAAAAGAATGACTATTGAGTGCAACTCCAAAGTTGCCCTAAAAGAGTTACCCAACATGCTAATGGGGGCAAATATTTTAGGAAATGATGCCATTGTAATGCTTATAATAGAAGAAACTGTTTTCATTAAAATGTTTATGTTATACTAAGAAGGCTTTCTTTTGACTAAAGCATTTATTTTCAACAGGGACATATCACTCCCAAAATGGAAGGAAATGGTTCTTGAGAGGCAAAAAAAAAAAACCAAAAAAAACAAAAAAACAAAAAAAAAAACAAAAAAAAACTTACCTTTTAATGTATAAGGGATAAACATGTGTACATAAACAGATATACAATATATCTATGGTAATACAATTTTATGGAGATGTAATTAGGAAGAAAAAATATAAAACCTCTTTAAATGGGTTATAACGAAAAAAAGCTTGAGTAACACTGAAGTAGATTCTTGAAAAATAAAATTATTGTATTTAATTCCATAAAACATAGAAGATATATGTACAATACTTATTTTCAAACTGAACTAGAAATCGATTTCCTTAAAGCATTATAGATGACATGAAATGAAATAAAGAAAGCAATCGAACAATAACATAAGGACAAAATTCAGGAATAAATAACTGTAGATATAATTGCTCATTTAATTTTCATCTAAAAAGGAAAAGGTGTCACTGAAAATACTAAATGGCTTTCTTAATTTCTTTATCTGATTGTGTAGTTGGAGTAAGAATGATATGTGAATGCATAATGGAAATAGATTCAGATAAAATTTTTTTTTGAAAATATTTGTCATCTACAACCTGTCAATTCAAAGAAGAGGAATGGTATCTATATGAACAAGCTAGCCTGCTCTTAAAAAGTTCTTAATTTCATGGGGACTATGAAAAATAATAAGGCCTTGGGTAAAGTAATGTGCAATGAGCTTCAGGAGCATAGGAATGAGGCTTTTCATTTAAATGCTTTTGAGAGAGGTGACACATGGGCTGAAGAACAATCATGTTGGCAAGTCGGGGAAGGATTTCATGATAGAATAAAACAGGCATGAGACAGCAATGATTAGTTTGGCAAAATGCACTTAGATTTAGGCCCTAGAACATGTTTGTCTATGGAAAAAGAAAAAAAAAAGTGAGACTGAAGATGTAGAAATAAAAGTAAGAAGTGAGAAAACAAAATATAATTCTAACATATGACTTTCCACCATCACACAAAATGGTATAATACACACCAAACACATAGTGCAGAATTATCAGCTGCAGATCAATAGGGAAAAAAGTATGAAAATCATGGAATAAGTCCTCCCAGATTTTTCTAACCTCTTCAACTTCAACTATCGGGGATGTTTGAAAAAGGTTAATAATAACCTCACTACATAAAGACAGTAATGAACATAAGACATTATTTTGTTTATTTGTTGTGTGAATATAAACCTAACAACAACACTTTTCCTGAAATATCAAAGGCCTAATCTCTGATTATTGTTCATCATTATATAATGAATGAATATGTAATTAGTACAGAGATACATGGCTTCTTCCTAAGGCTTAATATTTAATCACCTGGAGTTAATTTATATTCTATAATTAAGATAACTCTAAGGTATATTGTAAGCATTTAAACTGGCTTACTTAATTTAATACTCTCTGTTCCTTTGAATTAAATATCGCCAAATTCTAGAAAGATAGTTTATTTCCATTTTTTGCTATTTTTATAAATTCTCTTTCTTATTTCCATCCCTACCTGAACTTCCCATTTCTCATACATTGTCCCTTTTTTTTTTTGCCAAGCAATTCACAGATTCTTTTCTCTATTGATACCTCTCATTGTATAATAACTGGATGAGCTGTAAATTTTAGGCCTAGTATTTAACCGCACGATATACATAAATAACAATAGAAAATAGTTTGTGTTAAGTGAAAGAGAGTTCAGAGGTTAGATGAAAAGAAGAGGCTTCCTAGAAAGAAGATGAGCAAATTAGAGGTAGGTTTTAAAGAATTAGGATTTCAAAACACAAAACTATAAGAGAAGAGAGAGAGCATAATGCATTTCAAGGATAATGAGGATGGCAGATTCTATTATTGTTTCCAATTTCTTACTGTCTCACACTGTCTACCTCATGGCATCAGATTGGTCATGTAAGATTTGCCTTGACCAATGAAGTGGGAGTGCAGTGATATGTTCCACTTCCAAGCAGAAGCAATAAAGAGCTATGGCTTATCTCACCTTTTTTACCTTGGGTCACATGAACAGCCTGTTCCAATAGAGGCTGCTTCTTCAGCCTCCTTCCTGGAATAAAGATAATGCAGAGTAGAACTGCAGGGAATTCTCAGTGGATGCTGTGTAGGTAAGAAATAAATATCAGTGATGGTAAACCACCGATATTTGTTTGAAAGCTGACTGATATAATATATAAACTATTTTGACTAAAATAGAGTTTGTATCAGAGAGTTTGTTGTGGGAGATAAGTGCATAAAGAGGTTAGAACAAGATCACATAGAGCCTTGAGTATCAGGATAAACTGTCATTTATTGTGTAACTAGGAGTAATTGCTTTGGCTATTAGTAGATTCAACAAACATTCAAGTAAGGTACCTAATACTTGATAAAAAGTCTTTAATTGAACATTCAAATATTCATTGTACAGTTATGAAGAATAAACATTAAAAATCAGCTTTGAGCAATGCACGTTTCTTGTCCTCAAGTTGTGTGATGTATAATGCAGGAGACGAGCAGGTAAGCAGGCAATTACATTGTTATAGAGCTAAATAAATACAGAATCACAGAGTCTCAGTGGAATGACAGCTGTCTAGACTTGGAGGAGCGAGGGAAGGCATCTCAGAGAAATATCTAAGCCCTTAAGTACAGTTTACTTTAGGTTTGCTCTATGTAGAGTGAAAAGAATTTAAGAACAATAAAAAAAAAGACATAGCTTTGGAAGAAATATGGGCAGCTCTCAAAACTTTATTTGTGGGAAAATACTATTCACTGATTTCTCTGGATAGAATTTATCTTTTTAGGTTTGGAAGACTGGCTTGCAGTAGTTATGAAAAGTAAAGAAATTGTTAGTGTGAAATAACTCTTATGCCCCTTTCCTCTCTCACAATTGTAAATTGTGAAGAACCTCACAAT
>NW_011888849.1:8423518-8430426 GCF_000151845.1 Pteropus vampyrus | reverse complement strand
TCATTTGATCTCAAATATATGTATTACCTTCTAGCTAGTAAGTCTGTCATTGGTCAATAATGAATGAAGCATTTGTGTGGAGAGAAGAAAATTTTAATAGCATCTTGAGTCACTAAATTACTTCTCCCCTTTTACACTGATAATCACAGCCCTTGAAATAGTTCGACTCCTTTAGAAAAACACAGACAACTATTTTATATCTTGTTGAAGTTGGAGGATAAAAAAAGAAAAGAATTTCCATTAGTAATGTCATTAAGAAGGCACTGCCCAAGTTCTCCTTCTGACCTCTCTGCTCAACAACTTTTATGGCTCCCACTTCAAGGTGAGAAAAGAGTGCACAGCTTCTCAAATTGCTGTAAAGGACAAGTGAAAAGTAGAGCTAAGCTCTCTCTTAGCTTCTCACTGGGCTAATTATGTGCTACATGGGTAGTTCACACCTTTATAATAGCTATATTTTCTTTTTGTTCTCAAAGTAGTTTGCATGTACTTGATTTTATGAGAATAAACAGAGATACTTTTATGTCTAAATAATTTGAGTGGGTATGAATGTAAAATATTTTAAATTTGAATTAGTCATTGAAAAAATGCACAGTCTACCCAGAGACTTTTCAATGGAAGGGATGCAGATGTCAGGCTCTCCCTTGAGATTTTTATCCCAAAATATTCCCCCAATACAGGCAGCTTTTAGATCTCTATAGAATTTGTTGCCCCCAGTTTAGGCATCCCAGTAGTGGGCTTCCACTCTTATTGACGAGAAAGAGTATATAGTATAGAACTTGAAAAAATGAGGAAAAAAGGGGATGAATTTAATGGATAAGGAATATATTTCCCTGCTTCCTTTTCAAGTGATATGGTATCTTAAGTTCATTGATTCTATGAACTTAAGATAGTCATTTTGAATATTTGCTCAACAAATATTCAATAAATCTTGTTCAGTAAATGCCCTCAAACATGATCTGATTTCTTTCTTATTATTATTTGGTTGTCTTGAATGTACTCTAATGTTGAATTTATTCATTAAGGTTTTACAGAGGATTTTTTTTAGCAAATATTCTCTGTTTTTTCCAGTGAGGTCTTTATTTGACTACAGACTATCAGCCAATTTCCTAGCAATAAGCATTCGCAAATAAGTAGCCACCAATCAGGCCCCATGGTAAGGTGTGTGTTAATAGAATGTGTTAGCCATGGACACATGATTATAAAGTTGCAGCTATTACTGTTTATTGCTTTGATGTACTACAAAGAAAGAAGAAATGTGTGATTTTTCTTATTAACAATCTTAATTAACTTTTCAGTGATTTCTAGAAAGATAAATGGTTTCACTATAGCATCACACACTGAGCTCCTTAGTTAGATATTAAACATCAATGCAAACTTATTGACAGTACTGCTTGTTGATAGTAAGGGATTTTATGTTTGGTTATCTTGTCTGACATCTACATACCCATCTATAATAGTAAAGAAATGAAACTATCTTGCTTAACCAGCCTATGTCACTTACATGACCTTATTTATGCTCCTTAATTAATTAAGAGATATAAAAGGAAGGGAATAGCCCTCATTTTACAAACATTCTGGTTTCTTTGTCTCTACTAGATATATGTCTGAGTTACCTTAAACTTTTTAGAGCATTTTCCTACAGAATATTATAGTCTTTTATTCCATGAGCATCAAATACACTTCCATTCATGGAAGCTAGGCATTCAGTGAATAAGTTGTGATAAATAGGATAAAAAATGTGTGTGTATTCAACTTTGAACATATTATTTACATTTTATAATTAAGCTGACTTAAACAAAATTATGAAACCCTATTGATGAGGATGCCTGATCTAGCATTTATTTCCAGTCTATCTTTTGAGTATGTGGTTGGATAGTTCCTCTCAACAAATCATCTCACTATAAAATAGAGACAGCAGTATATTTGAAATATTCAGTATATGAAGAGTTATGAGACATCTTTTTGTTCTAAAAGGACTTATGGCTGGGAAAAGAGTGTAAACTAAAAATAATACAAGGAAGCATTTGTCAAGTATAAAATTCAGATTTATAAAATAATCTTTAAATGCTAGAAATTTTCCAGGAAACAGGGGAATTGGAGCTGAGATTTGAAGAATACCTGAATGATTAGAATTTCAGAGGTGAATAAAGATTCATTATAGCAAGGCTTAAAATACATGTCAAAAAGTGTATGCTGAGTCCTAGGGAAAAGTAGAAAACTGATTAGACTTGAGCAGAGAGTTTATACAAGAGAGTGAATAGTATGAGATGCTGAAAATGTAGAGTGGAATTAAATCATGCATTGGACTTCTTTTTATAGTTTGATCAACATATTGAAAGGAGGCTATATTTCTATTACTCAGAATTTCTAAATCTGGTGATATAATATCTCCTTTGAAAATTTCACCTTGCTCATTAAAATATTAATGACACTTGAGAAGTTGTGAAGGAATGAAATATTTCAACTTTATGTCTATTTTACTAACTTTATTTATTTGAATACAACCTCACTTTCTCTCTCCACTGGCTTTCACTTTTTCCTCTTAAAAAACACAACTAGCATCCTAAGGGATATTAACTATTATTCCATGAAATGTAGCTTGGGAAAAACTCACGCATATAGTTGGTTTATCAAAGCCATGACTAAAACTCAATATTTAATTTTCTCTCCATGTTATTTTCTATCAATTTAAGTAATTTTATTTTTTATTTTTTCTCCCACTTTAATTCCCGCCCCCCACTTCCACCCTTGACTTATGGATGTTGCCGTTGTTTCCCCTTAAAAACTGGATCTCTGAAGGTGGCACATCTCCCCTCACATGCTTGCAGCATGCATCTGGGGCCTGGCGCACCTGGGGTATGGTCCGTGTTTTCACCTGGGGCAAGAACCCCAGGACCTTCTGCATGTAAAACACATGTGCTAACCACTACACTATGGAGCCACCCCCAATTTAAGTAATTTTAAAAACAATCTCTTATTGACCCTACTGAAAACATATATTTTTCTGATTATCATTTCTTTAACCATTTATTATTTTACTATATACCCTTTTAAGAATCCTGACATGGTTGAGAGTAGACACCATTGGTTCTATGAACTTAAGATAGTCATTTTGAAGTGATGTATCATGGAAAACAAGAAGCACAAAGTGAAAATATTGTATGGAAAATGTCATGGGAAGACTTATAAGGAGGCTTTAATTCTGGCATTTTTCAGTGAATTCTAGCACTATTTTAAAAACTCTATGTCATTTAAGATATTAGTAAGTATTCTGCCATAAACACAACAATAAAAAGAATTTATAATTAAATTTGTTTGGAAATGATGGTATAGATATCCCCAGGGTTTGAGAATATCAATCAATAACTAACATCTTTTACTGTTCCCAGATTCAAAACCATTTCAGACATAGACACAGGATTGTGACAGATGGGTGAAACTGATATTAAAGGCTTAGTATGAGAGCCAGATGGGTTGGATAATGCGGCACCCCAAAATTTAACTCACCCATACAGCTCTTTGTGGAATTTTTGGTCTCACCCATAGGGAAAGAGCTTACATACCTAAAGAAGCACACCATAGGACATTCTTATAAATAGTCAGATCTTAAAGAAGGCATTGTGATTACCCAGTACTTTCTATCAAATTCACTACTTACAAGTGAGTGAGGGAGCAGAGACAGGGCAATTGTTTCTAAAATGTCCTCCCTCTTGTCAAGATAAAGTATGGGGGAGGAAGTCCCCCATTCAACGACCCTACCTTTAAAGAGAATTTTTAAATGTAGCACTTCTCTGTGTTAATGTGCATTGAGAAATTCCCAAGGCAAAATATGGTTAATATAGCTGTTTGGGTTATATCAACATGATGCAATACTATAAGTGGTTCATTCTAAAACTGAAGTTCTTTTTATATCTCAGTCTCTTATTAGGTCAAGTTTCCTAACAATCCTCTAGCTCAGTAGATTACAAACAAGTTGTTATAATCAAATGTGAGGTTTTTCCCAAGTCATTTGTTACCAATGTAGGTACTACATTTATATTGTTCTAATATTAGTTATTAAGTTATATCTATGATAATGACTATTCACTTAAAATTTTATACTCACTTAAAATTTTATAGAGAGAACAACAAAAAAAAAAACATTGCAATGAGATTACAGAGAATTATGCAATAGCTATAATTTTTTATTTTATTATAATTGATCATCTGTGATGTGTTTGCAAATTTCATCTCTGACATGTGTAATGGTAGGAAAAAGGATTCAAAACTGCTATTCTACTTCACACCTTTTATTTTATAGCTGAGATATCTGAGGCATAGAGCAAATGACATACCATTGTTAACGACATCAAAAAACATATCTACTAGAAGCACTGAACCTAATCTGTACTTCCGTAATGTAGCAATCTCTTTTTACATATTAAGGTCATTCGCCATCTTAACCTGCATAGTCCCTCTTTATCATTCTATGAACTATTCAAAGTACAAAATATTTCCTTGTATTATACCTTTGTTTTGATCATGACAAAATACTACTATGTACTTTTAAAAAACAATATTTTCAGCATAGACCAAGAATCCATAGTTTTGCTGAGAAGATCAGAGTTCCAGATGCAGTTCTAATAATCCCAGTGCTTGTTTTAAAATCCTTAATCAAAATCACATAGAATGATAAAGCAAGAACTATAAACCAAAATACAACCAAACAATAGATATGTAATGAATAAAATAATTTTAAGAATTCTGGCCCTCAACAAGCCCGATCTTGTCTGATCTCGGAAGCTAAGCAGGGCCAGGCCTGGTTAGTACTTGGATGGGAGACCACCTAGGAAGACCAGGTGCTGTAGGTGTAAAAAATAAAAAAAATAAAAAAAAATAAGAGATTTTAAGCTGATAAGGTCTTTGCAATCTGTGAGGTCAACGAAAGGTTTCCTTGCCTAAAAAATAAAAAAAAGAATTCTGTAGTTAGTACATAGCAGTATTAATACATTAATTTATATGTTAATATATATAATTCACTTACATATTTAAGTTTTTAATGCATTCCTACTATGTGCCAGATGCTATACTAGGAGCTGAGCACTCAATGGGAAAAAACTCCCCAAAACTCAGACCCTATACTCATAGTTTACATTGTTAAAAGGGAGACTAGTGTTAAACAAATAATCACACTGATAATTAAAATTATTAAAAGTGGTATAAATGACTGGTATAGAAGCTATTGGCATGTATACCAAGAGGTTCTAATTGACATTTCAGTATTCAGAGAAGACAGCTTTGAAGAAGTGATGTTAAATTGACATTTGAAAGGTGGATGGGTGTTGGTCTGGTGGATAATAGCAGAAGCCCTCCAGGCAGAGGCTTTTGGAGAAAGTTGGAGGTTGGAGAAGGTTGCAGTATCCTGGAACATAGTGAAATCAACATTTAATGTGGAACCTCTTGGCTATGATAAAGGTTCGAATATAACTCAGGGCAACGGAAATTATTGAATGATGTTAAGCAGAGGACTGGTATCATTTTCTCTTTTATACATGATCTCTCTGAAAAGAAATAACTGAAAGAAAGTAATTAAGAAGTAATTCGGTAATGTAAGCCATAGCTGATGGTGGCTTGAACCAATGTGGTTAGGAATGAGATATTTTATACACGTGGAAGCATATTATCAATAGATGAGGATTTTTTTTTTGTAAATTCCATTATACCTTGTTATTTAATACTTTGTTATTTAATACAATATGTATCTCAAAGACTGTAGCTAAGCTTCATACACAGTATGAAATGAGATAAAAGAAGAAAGAGGAGAGGAACTTAACCCACAATATTTTTGGCTTTGAAAATGGAGAGAATGTGCCATGAGCCAAGGAATGAGGCTGGCCTCTAGAAGCTGAAATGGTCCTTACATAACAGCCAAAATGAAGGCAGGGATATCATTCCTACAACTTCAAGAAACTGAAGTAAGTCAATACCTTAAATGAGCAAGGAAAGGAATCTTTCCCTATAGCCTCCAGAAAGAAACAGAGCCCTACTATACTTCAATTTTAGCCTGGTGGTACTTGTGTTGAACTTCTGACCTACCAAGCTATAAAATAATAAACTTCTGTAAGCTGCTGAATCTGGAGCAATTTGTTATGGCAGCAATAGAAAACCATTACAGGTGTTTATGAGGCATCTTACTGGAGATAGCACTTAAGCGGCTGGACATGTATAGAACAATACATACATAACACCTTCCTGACACACAGTAGCCCCCCACACACACACACATATACACACAGAGCCACAATAGTCAAATTAAATCATTCTATCATAATAAATAGTTCATTATACAGCTGAATAAAAAGCTAATTTGAGCAAAAATCATTTAAACTACTGATTATATAAGTGATTGATTTTGTGGTCTTAAGAATTCCCACAAAGTCACTGTCATTTTCAAAAGTGTTGGAATTATGAAATAAGACCTATTTATGCTATATTACTGGATTATATTTTTCTAGTTACTTAAGCAGTCATTTTAGACAAAAAGATAAAGTTTTGTGGGGCTTTTATTGAAAGTTTTGTGGGGCTTTTATTGAAAGTGTTGTTTTGGTTTTTCCACTAAGATGACTAGCTTTACTAATTTGTCAATTTGTGTGGAATATTCTAGACAAAATGTAAAAGTAGAAGAAAACATGTCTATGGAAACTCTTCAACTATTTTACAGTATTTTTCCCTCTTTACACATCCCTGCAATTCCTATTTCATCTTTTCTCAGGTTTAAGACATAAGAGATATTAATCTCTTAGGGGCATTTATGATTTAATGAGTCAAAGGAACAAATCCTGCTGCAATGTCTGGCATTATGACAGAAGGAGCACAGTTACAAACATGACTTTTACATCTTGGACTTTATGATTTCAAATAAGATATAA
>NW_011888849.1:8421104-8423468 GCF_000151845.1 Pteropus vampyrus | reverse complement strand
AGTCAAATTAAATCATTCTATCATAATAAATAGTTCATTATACAGCTGAATAAAAAGCTAATTTGAGCAAAAATCATTTAAACTACTGATTATATAAGTGATTGATTTTGTGGTCTTAAGAATTCCCACAAAGTCACTGTCATTTTCAAAAGTGTTGGAATTATGAAATAAGACCTATTTATGCTATATTACTGGATTATATTTTTCTAGTTACTTAAGCAGTCATTTTAGACAAAAAGATAAAGTTTTGTGGGGCTTTTATTGAAAGTTTTGTGGGGCTTTTATTGAAAGTGTTGTTTTGGTTTTTCCACTAAGATGACTAGCTTTACTAATTTGTCAATTTGTGTGGAATATTCTAGACAAAATGTAAAAGTAGAAGAAAACATGTCTATGGAAACTCTTCAACTATTTTACAGTATTTTTCCCTCTTTACACATCCCTGCAATTCCTATTTCATCTTTTCTCAGGTTTAAGACATAAGAGATATTAATCTCTTAGGGGCATTTATGATTTAATGAGTCAAAGGAACAAATCCTGCTGCAATGTCTGGCATTATGACAGAAGGAGCACAGTTACAAACATGACTTTTACATCTTGGACTTTATGATTTCAAATAAGATATAACCCTTTAGCAACCTCACCCACATTCTTCACCAGAGTTTGTAAAAATGTATACGCATCTCTATATGGGCTGTTAAAATACATCGTATGCATTCCAGTCTTTGTAGATATTAAGTGATTATTGAGTCCCTGGCTCATAATGAATACAAGTGTCTTATTTTCCTTTCTTTCCTTAGCAACAGGCATAATTATGTAACATTTTATAGCTTCTTCCAATTTTTCAGAACTATTTAAAATAAAAGGTGTAGTATTCGATTATGAGTCATCATAATTTATATCACAATTAATTAAGTTTTGGATAAGATTAATTCTCATAACACTCCATTAGGAGATTATTTACTCACAATTTATGCATTTTATTTAATATAAAGTGATTTTATATGACTTAAAAATTTTCAATTAACATGCTATCGTTATAACATTAACAATTCTCAATTATCAATTTAGAGATTGTATTGTAATGTTAATTACAGCCCTTTGTAGGTACTTGACAGTTACTGTACTTTTTTTCTCATTTGGGTTTTGGGGCAGATTTAGTTTTAAATCTCAAATCTATGCATTTGCTTATTCAAACATTTATTAATTTTACAAATATTTTAAGTAGTATGAGGCATTGTACTAAAAACTGAAGCACAGATATTTGTTTCTTGTGTAAAGCTAAACAAGATAATTCAAGTCTATAAGCCACAGTTTTCTTGTTTTTAAAATGTGGCCAATTATATTTATTCATAAGAACATTGTGAGGGTTATATGAGGTAATATATATAGTACTTGAACATATATGTGTGAAATAAATATAGAAAGTGCTTGAATGAAAAACTATACAATCTTAAGTTATCACTTAGTAGATTTACTTATAAAATAAATATGTTGTTCTTGTTTTAAAAATCACAATCTATTAAAGAAATGATGATCCAGGAAAATTCAGTTTTTATGAGTTTTCTGTCATAATATTGTTATTGTTAATGGTATTGATTTATAAATTATATTCATTTTGAATGAAGATATTAATTAAACTATATTTCTTATCGTCTTCTAGACTTTTTCATTACACTCTCATAAAAATCTTTTAAATTTTCTCTTTAGAGAAAAAAGAATATTCAGTTAGAAATAAGCTCTGATTTGTTAACTATTCTCTTCTGGCAGGGCAACATAACATAATGTAATGTGAAAAAAGCATAACAAAACATACTATATGAATTTCTTTGTTTTTAATTTTATTTAGGCAACTGACCCTGATGCTGGAATAAATGGCCAAGTGCACTACAGTTTGGGTAATTTTAATAATCTTTTTCGCATCACATCCAATGGGAGCATTTACACAGCCGTGAAGCTTAACAGGGAAGTCAGGGACTACTATGAACTTGTTGTTGTGGCAACCGATGGAGCAGTACACCCTCGTCATTCAACTATAACACTGGCCATCAAGGTTTTGGATATTGATGATAACAGTCCTGTGTTCACCAACTCAACATATACTGTTGTCGTTGAAGAGAATCTGCCAGCTGGGACCACCTTCCTTCAAATAGAGGTGTGTGGAAAAAGCATTAATTTCATGAATTCCACATTATGAGATTAGGTATTAATATAAAGTTGCCAGATTTAGCAAATCAAAAAATAACACACCTAGTTAAATGTTAATTACAGATAAATAATGAGTAAATTTTAACTTATCTAAAATATTGCATATGTTTTTTTTATCCAACAATCTTCCTTTTAGGGATATAACAACCCTACTTTAAG
>NW_011888849.1:8413699-8421054 GCF_000151845.1 Pteropus vampyrus | reverse complement strand
AATTATATTCATTTTGAATGAAGATATTAATTAAACTATATTTCTTATCGTCTTCTAGACTTTTTCATTACACTCTCATAAAAATCTTTTAAATTTTCTCTTTAGAGAAAAAAGAATATTCAGTTAGAAATAAGCTCTGATTTGTTAACTATTCTCTTCTGGCAGGGCAACATAACATAATGTAATGTGAAAAAAGCATAACAAAACATACTATATGAATTTCTTTGTTTTTAATTTTATTTAGGCAACTGACCCTGATGCTGGAATAAATGGCCAAGTGCACTACAGTTTGGGTAATTTTAATAATCTTTTTCGCATCACATCCAATGGGAGCATTTACACAGCCGTGAAGCTTAACAGGGAAGTCAGGGACTACTATGAACTTGTTGTTGTGGCAACCGATGGAGCAGTACACCCTCGTCATTCAACTATAACACTGGCCATCAAGGTTTTGGATATTGATGATAACAGTCCTGTGTTCACCAACTCAACATATACTGTTGTCGTTGAAGAGAATCTGCCAGCTGGGACCACCTTCCTTCAAATAGAGGTGTGTGGAAAAAGCATTAATTTCATGAATTCCACATTATGAGATTAGGTGTTAATATAAAGTTGCCAGATTTAGCAAATCAAAAAATAACACACCTAGTTAAATGTTAATTACAGATAAATAATGAGTAAATTTTAACTTATCTAAAATATTGCATATGTTTTTTTTATCCAACAATCTTCCTTTTAGGGATATAACAACCCTACTTTAAGAGGAAAAAAGATGCATTTGTAAGAAATTAAATAACACTTCTTAGTAGACTTTTTAACTTAAAATTTTAATGCTATATATTTATTATAACAATAGACAATACAAAATCTATAAAGAAAAAGTCAGTAATCTCCCTTCTTTACCTCCAAAGTACTCAATATTAATGTTTTAGGTTTATTCTTTCATGTTTATCTTTGTGCTCACACAAGTATCAAAAATTTGAATATATACATAAATATTCATGTATATATAGAGTTTTCCTATATTTTATAGAAATAGGATATTGCTACACCAATTATTTTGTAATTTTTTTTTTTTTTTACTTTGAATACATTACTAACATCCTTCTACAGGTCTGACTTTTTAATAGTGTGCCCATATCCAAGCTTCTTTTTTCATTTCTCAACTGTGATATTGCTAGAAACTCTGGATATTCTGATTCAGGAGGTTAAATTGGCTCAGAAATATATATACATTTTAAGCAACCACATCTTTAATTTTGACACAAGTGGCATATGAGTATATTTTGGAAAAAAAAAATTCTAGTCCTTCTTTCACCTGCAATCCAAATTTGAATTTTGTTAACATTGATTTGAAAAACTTGTATTTCTTCCATAATTCACCTCAATAAATGTTTAGACAATAAACATTAATAAATCTAAAAAAAGGCAAATGCTGACCAGAGAGAGAGAGCCATTATTTCTCCATTTATTCTTGTATTTATTCCATTCATTTATTTACTCATTCATTCATTCGACAAGCATAATTTTAGTGTTTACTGTATGTCCACTCCTCTGCTAGACTTTGAGAATTCAAATGTCACAAGAAAAATATTTTGCTTCTATGGAATTTTCAGACCAGTGTAGCAAACAGACAAGAAAACTGGTAATTAAAATAGAAGTCCTCAATGCAAAGAACTCTTAACCTAATCAGGTAAAACTTTTAACCTAATCTTTACAACAAAGAGAACGTTTACTGTAAAAAGTTCCTTTCTAAATTGAGAACTGAAGAATAAGTCAGAATTAGTGGAAAGAACCTGCTCAAAATCCTAGGGGGAGAGGAGAGAGTTAGGGACTAAAAGGCTGGAAAATGTGTGGGTCCTTCTCACCATGTTAAAGAGATTGGAGCTGATCTAAAATGAAGTAGAAACCAAGAAGGATTTTTAAGCAGGAAAATGACATAATAAAATCTATGCTTTAGCATTATCTAATTGTAATGTCGATAACTGATTAAAGAGAGACAAGACTAAAAGTTCACATAGGAGATTTTTGCGTTACTGCATGCACATTCTAACAAATCCTCATTTTCCACTTTCCATAATTGTTTCATTCCATTTCCTCTACCAGAGTTGTCTTTGCCAGTCGGTACTACTGAATGAAAGTCATCCTATAAGACTTACATAAAAACCTGTCCTTTCAGCTCAAAGATATCACTCCCAGTTCTAAACATCTTTCAGCTGACACATCACTTTTCCTTCAAGTTTGATATTTGTGTCATTTCTTTGAGAGAGTAACCCGGAGGACAGAAATTGTTTCTGATTTATCTTGTGCATTTCTATAACACTTCACACATAATAAATACTCAATAAATATTAGTTAAATGAAAGGAGTAATAACAGATGATCTCTACAAATGTATAATAGGATCCTTGTGAGACTAAATTATTATTTATATTTTTATAGTGCTTTAATAATCTATTGTGTTTATAGAAATCATGCAATAAAATTTACTCATATTTAAAATATTCTTTTTCAAGGTTTACAATCAGCAGGAAATATTAAAAATCATTTGTGACAATATTTATTTCTTTACTATGGTATAATTCTTTTAATTAGTGATTTTTCAGGTAAAATAAATTTAGTAATAAGAGCAACAAAAACAAAAATCTCATGTCTCTGTCTCCGTTCTCTCTTTCTCCCTTTGTTCCCTTTCCGTCTCTTTCTGCCTCTCTCTGGTAAATTACTTAACAAAAGTGCTTTTCTCTGAAACATGTCTTTTGGTCAACATTAAATTTATGCCATGTTAAGCACTGACACATGATTTCCATCAGTTCTGCATTCCTCTAGTTTGGTAACACCACTGATATAATCATTCTTCCGCTTAACTTGTTACAGGCCAAAGATGTTGACCTTGGAGCAAATGTGTCTTATCGGATAAGAAGCCCAGAAGTGAAGCACTTTTTTGCACTACATCCATTTACTGGAGAACTCTCGCTTTTAAGGAGTTTAGACTATGAGTCATTTCCAGATCAGGAAGCAAGTATCACTTTTCTTGTGGAGGCCTTTGATATTTATGGGACAATGCCACCTGGTATTGCTACTGTTACAGTGATAGTAAAGGTAAGGAATATAGATGACTTCTGGTTGCCTACTTTGCAGTCTCTACATGTAGCTTCTGTTTTTTTATACTATACCTGTAATATTTAGGGCAACCATTCATAATAACACAGTGGTACCAGACCCAGAACACAGATTTTTGAATGTTAAATATTTATGAAGACTTGAGAAATAACATTATTACTTATCTATATTGTGTTCTAAGCACCCAGAACTAATTAGGTTAGTGTAGTTTGGAATGCAAGATTCTGGAATGAAATAAGCTTTAGAATCAGATAAAACCAAAATAAAGTTCTGGTTCAACCTTTTTCAAATTCTGCAATGTGGGGGACTTTGTTAACCTCTCTAGACTGGTTGTCTCATTCATTATATTACCATGTTATACTACTCTGTGGCAAATGATTGACTGAAAGAGCATGGTATCTTCAATGTTGGGTTTCCAGTGATTTTTGAGGTATACTTTTAAAATTAGACATGAGAAAAGATTCATCATTTCTCAAATATTAGTGTATGTAAAAGTCTCCTGTACTGCATACTAAACTTTCAGATTTTTCTGCTCATTCCCAAAGGAGCACCTTTCCTCTGGGGAAAGCATCACAAATGCATTTCTACTAATGCAATTCTGCCTAGAATAAGAGAAAGTTAGGTTCTTGGGATGACTCCAATTCCTTAAAGATGCTTTTCATTGAGGGCTCAGTGTACACAGGTCATAAGCAACTTTACTACAATGCTCATTTGTATAGGTAGGGAACTGCAATGTAAAAATGATGAAATAAGAAATCATCCCTTTTCTTGAGTTTTTATTTGATGGTTAACTGATACATAACTAAAAACACTTGATTTTGTTAGCCAATAAAATATCAATATGAAAACATAAAAGACTATTAAAGATTAAACCAATATAAATTAAACTAATTGTATTTATCATTAGGTAAATGCTTTAATGCTCTTAACTGTAAAATTTCTGGGTCTATTTTTTGGTGTTTTGTTTTGTTTTGTTTTGTTTTATTTTGTTTTTTGTTTTGTTTTGTTTAAGATAATCCTGTAGTCAGAGTGGGGCCCAGGGATTATTCCACTGCTTTTTCTTTACACTTGACTGAGGTTCATCTGCCAGTACAATTTGATGCCATTTATTTCCTAGAGTTCTAAACTTCTCCTCTAAACTTCCTTAGAAGGGAAACACAAGTCCCCTCCATTCTCAGATGACACAAAGCTGTATGAAGAGTTTTATTAGGGTCTGAATTCCTTCTTTGTCAGGGGTCCACAATGGTCTGTACCTACTTCTTCCGTTCTATGTTTCTCTATCCTAAGAAATTCATCTATTTCAGATAGTGGTAATTGTATTTATTTCAGAAAGTTAAATTTTATTCAACATTAAGTTCTCTTTGGGAAAAGGAATTTAAACTATCAAAATCTTTTCTTGGGTTACCTGCCTTTCTTTTTGTATCTTTTTCCTGAAACAATGATTTTTAAATTCTCTAGTAGCCTGAGGAAGGATCAAAGGACCTCATAAAATCACCAAGGACCAGTAGGGCTTCACTTCATGTTTTGAAATACTATTTTGTCACACTATTGTGGTATGACATTTAGAAATTTAGGAATCAGTTTATAAAAACATTTTAGGAACATAATAATATTGGCGTTATGAAAATATAATACATAAAGAGATGAAAAAGACTAACATGAGAATGACCTAAATGAACTAATTATAGCAAAATGCCTTCTGGACCAGATAAAAATTTAGGCCGTCTTACTTTGGTTTTCTCTTACCTTCCCATATAGTTTGATAGAATTGAACACTTAAAACATTTAAAATAGAAAAATAATCCATTTGTTGATGCTTTTGGGCAATAAGGGAAGAAAAGACTATTAATACTACTAATTGCTGCTAATGACCTTCTCCCTATTCATCCCAGATCCAAAGATGGATACTCAAATGGTATAGCCTTCTCTCTCAGGATGGATGTATTTGATAAAAGAGAGTTATTAATCTCATAGATTCTGATTTGACTGCTTGGACTTTTGGGTTTTTATTTTTTTTATTTTTTGATGGAAGAAATCTTCGGGGTCAAATTGATCCAAACATGTTATCTAAAGATGTGCACTAAATGAGCCTCTCACTCTTTATTTGGGATTCGAATCTCTTAAAATGCATTCTCTGTTCTCTTATCATCCCTTATTTTAAAATATGGGTGTCATTCAAGCCTTCTATATCAGGATATGGGAAGGAGTTGCTCATTGATGGGTTTATTTCTCTTTCAGAAATAGGAGACTATTAATCAAATTTTGTTGTCTCGGTTTCTTTATCTTATTTAGAGAAATCAAACCATTTTATTGATAGTGTCTTCCTGACCTATGCAAAGTTATTTCTGATTTATTGTACAATTAAACTTAATATTTAATTCTACATATTTTTGATGCCACTTTTCTTCTTTTTTAAGTACGATAAGCATAATAAAATTAGTAGACTATTTCCACAAATGCAAGCTAATTCTTGCTTTCCTTTTTCCTAATCACTCAAGATATCCTATTTGGGCCCATAAAAATACCACACTTGTTTGTTTTGAAGAAAAAATGAAATACAATTCTCATTTTTCCACATATGTAGATCTTTTCAAAGCTTGCAAATTTTCTGCTATTGGTCTGTTTACTTGCAGTACTGACAAGCTGTTTTGCTGATAACATAATTGTATGGCGTTTGCTAAGATATATTTCTATTCAAAACACTCACCAGAGGAAAAGCATCTTGAAGATCTCTCTTTGAAAATGAGCAAAAATATAATTTCTTTTGTAAAGAAAAAAAAATATCAGACGCTTAATATGTAGGCCATCAAACCCATTTAAAATTAGAGTGAAAATGGGAGAAGTAATATCTGGAAGGAAAAGTATTTCGCAGTAGAAAGAAAATAGAATTTTATGACAGACACCAACAAAGAGTTTTTTTAGTGTCAAATTTTAAGGATCCCAGTCAAAATCAGTGATAATCATATAAATAATATGCTTTTATTGCAATTTTTAATAGAACATTGATAAAACAGGGATTTTTCATTATATATTTATTGAATATCTGGTATTGAATCTGTGATAATATGAAATTAGATGATATGGGTAAATCACCAGAAAATAAAAATAAAGCTATGAACAGTTTAAAATGTAAAATCCAGAGGAAAATCTGCTCTCTAGAAAATATGCAGGTCTATTTTCTACAGTAAGCCAAAAGCTGAATACAAGCCAGAATAGTTGAAGTGTGTTAATGAATGAATATGCAGCACTGGGCAGCATTAAAAGAAGTGTGAAAGACTTGTCCAAGATAAAAAGATGACTTAAGTCATTTTGCTTACTGTAATTTTAGATAAAATGGCTGCACAGGAGTAAGAGAAAGAGTGAAGGAGATGCTTCTGTGAAGGGAGGAGACTGAACTCACCCCTGGTTGTGTTTGCCTGCCTTAGAGGGTTATGGGTATAGGAGTAGGCAGAAATAGGTGGAAAGATCAGAAATGAAACTATCCATAAGGGCCAGACTTGGGAAATACAGTAAGTCTTGGAAGATGGAGCTAGTATTTTCATCTTTCAAAGGGATTTCCTCCTCCAGGTAGAAAATAAATGTTCCTACCTTCATAAAATGTAGAAAGAGGCTTTTCTGATTTTTCTAGATATAAACTCTATTTCCAGTACCAAGGTAGCATTTTCCAGACCATGGAAACAGTAGGTGGTGATGTGCCACTGATGCTCCATTGTGACAGTATTGGTAGAATATGATTTTGATTTGGTCAGAGGAGCTGTGGTTTGACCAGGAGGTAGTCCAGGATTCAAACAAAAAGGAACCTCTGGACATTTCAAGATTTCCATCATATTTCCTTCCTTTTCTCTGGAAAGAGGAGATTGGATAAAAGATGATTTCAACAAACCAGCTAGTAGGAATATGATCTACTAGATTGATCATTATTTTTTACAGCTTGCTGATTTTCCCTTTGGAATTAGTTGACCTGGAGAAAACACTTGTTTTGGACTATGGTCTTCAAATATTTCCTTCTATTCTATTCTGCACTGTTGTATTATTAGTGTATTTTTTCTAATATATTTGCCACAAAGTTTAAAGAACATGAATATATTGGTGGGGGGTCATATCATGGAGCTAAGTTAGATAGTTTTTTAGAGTATCTGCATACTCTGCTTTTCTAGAGTTTTATAACTAAGATGTAACACCAGAACCAAACTAGAAATGTATATGCCCAGAGCTAAAAAATGCTATATCATAAGC
>NW_011888849.1:8392360-8413239 GCF_000151845.1 Pteropus vampyrus | reverse complement strand
AAATGGATTTGGGAAACACTGGGCTATACAGAAGTAAACAGATCTCTACACTGTAGGCTTTCATATGGGAGCCTTTAATATTCTAATGTACATTGTGAATCTCAAGAAAATAAAACATGATTTTCCATATTTCTCACAATTGATCATGGGATTCTTTTTGATTGTAAAGCTTCTGATAAGACTACTTTTTCAAAGAAGGTAATTTGGAAAAATAACCTCGTTAGGTTTTAGTGAAGATAACTATTTCTAGGGTTAAACACTAAATAAATTGTTTTAAGAGTATAAATACAACAGCTACAACTCTCTTTTTACTAAACAAATAAAAAAGTTTTATGAATAATTGTAAAAAAATATCTTCAGGGAAATAGATTAGCATTATGCAATGTTTAGAAGCTCACCAGTTTACTGAGTAAAAGTGTAGTAACTAGTAGGAAGAATTTTTTTTTAAATGTAAAATACTTTTAGAGAGAGATATTTTAAGTTATATGTGGATTTTTTTAGTGAAAATTGTTCCCAAGTCATCATACATATAATCTTCTGATGACTTTTCCAGTTCTCTTCTTCACCTCCAATGTTGAAATGCTTATAAAATCTGACATACCAGAATTAAATCATAGCTCTATCCTTTATTAGCTGAATAACTATGATCAAATTATTCTCTCCAAGCTTCAGATTTCTTATAGTTAAAACAGGAATAATGATAAAAATAGCTAATATGTTTTAAGCAAATTAATTGAGATAAATTTAACACACCTCACATGTACAGTAAAAATAAACCACACACACATATCTCTCTATATATATCTATCTATATCTATATCTAATCTATCTATATCTATAGAACAATTATGCACTTTGGAGAAAGTCTGAAATAGGGTGATATTGTTAGAATCTACTCAGAGATTAGAATATGCACTTATTCTCCCATTTGACTGTAGTGTCATGGCTTGTAAAAAAATTCCAAAAATACATTAACTCTTTTTCCTCCACATCACCATTCCAACACAGGGAAACTAGATGAGGATGGAATTGTGTATTAAATCAGTGGGTTTGTCAATATTGTGTACTGTTATTCTCTTCTAATTAATATCAATTTGGAAATACCGTTTTACCTGCCAGAGCGCATTAGTGATGGGGCAGTTGCTCAGATTACAGAAACGTATCCTATGTTAAATTTAGTTAATTCAACTCCTTACTATGCACTCTCATCATATCTTTGTATTTCCTCTTTTATTACGTGCATCACACTCGATATTATTTATTTAATGTTTGCTTTCCACACTAAACTGTAACTTCAGTACCAGCAGGCACTACGCCTTTCTGAGAGTAACCATATCCCCAGCACCTAAAGTACTGCCTAAAGCCCCGTAGAAGTTCCATCAATATCAGTAGTTATACAACACAGTGTACATTTTGCTACTTGTGACAAAGCATAACTTTGATTACTTCTACGCCAGGGATATACAACCACACACACACACACAAAAATCAGAATAGTTCTAAACTCAGAAATAAAAAACCAAATTAAACAAAAACAAATTTAGGCAACTAAGAAAGTTGTTTGCAGTGCAGGTTATGATTGTTTTAAAAAGTTGATAAATGTTTATGATTTGTGTTTGAGAGAGCCTCATGCCAAACAGAAAAATAAAACTTTGTTTGGCTGGAAATGGGGACTTTTTTGACCCTATGTGCAGAACCATAAGAGAAGGGAGAGAATGTCAGAAAAGACAAGTAGAGAAACCAAGAGGGAACAAACAGCAGAAGGCAGATCATATGAGAAACAACAACCAAGACAGCAAATAGAGAGTGTCTGGTAGCGGAAAATAGAACTGGTAACAGGCAGAGGAGAAATTAACTGTGTAGTCTACCAAGGAAGACTAGGTATCAGCTCCATAGTCTTACAGGGTTTCTGAAGGCAGAGCAGCTAAACAGTTCTGCATGAGTAGTGCTAACGCTAGACAGTACTGTAGTAGTAAAGGAAGTCATTTCACCCGCTGACACACAGCATCCGTGTCCCCTCATAGAACATGTGTGAGAGTTTAAGAGGCTGAGGGCCGGCATTCTCTCTATATATTTTCATCGTTTTAAAAAGGATGATCAGAGTATAACCAGTTATTACATTTTTTATCAGGCAAAAGCCTTTCATCCAGAACAATTTTTACCCATGATTCAAGAAAACTAAAAACATGTATGTATTCGTCATTTCTTTCTCTTTGTTGTTTATGGAGAACCTATCATTAATTTGTAATCTCACCAGCAAGATCCTATTTTCTTTGTATACTCATTTAAAAAAGTTCCTTGAAACTACTCTGTGGCTGCCAAAGTAGAAATTGTGTCTGCGATTACTTTAGACCTTAATCTAGAAAATCAATAAATGAAACTCATATTTTCTTTCTCCTAGCTAACTGTTCCTTCAGGTGCAGTTTTATTTGCTTAATACATGGGACCAGATTATAAGTTTATGAGTACAATGATTTTTTTCTTTTAAGAACAACATGGTGGAATTCTAGTTGAGAATGATGGTTACATTCAGACTATGCTTTAAAAACATGAAAACTCATTTTTGTTCAGACTAGCAAAAAATAAAACCACAGAAAGTAAACTATCAAGGGTCTTAGTGATAAAATTGTTATCCAGGGCAAAAAAAAAAAGAAATGTTTCTTTTTACCAATACTACCCTCTAGTGGAATAATGGACAACAGAATGGGGCTTGCTTTTGGAGAGTGCTTTTTATCTTTAATTTGCTACATGATAAAACATTCTTACAGAAGCAGATTATGTACATTTTTCTTCAGATATCCCTGGAGCATAAATATATGGAACTATTGATTATGTTCATTGGCATTACATTTCAATAAATTTTCTCTTCTGAAATAATGCATTGTGCAAGGACTATGTGCAATTGGCTGCACTTCTTAGCCACAGTAAAAGATTATAACTCCAATAGTAGACAATGTATCATAAGAAATACTGCTACAATAATCGCATCGCTTTATTCTCCATCCTGCCAAAGGCAAGCAAACTATAGTAGGAGATACCAATTTTTTAATGGCCTTTAGTTCTATATAGCCTTAGGTTTGCATTTAATTAGTTTGTGAGGCCAGATCATAAAAATGTCCACTGTACATTCAGTTAGAAGGTGAATCTTGTGAATACTTTCTCAGTAAAAATAAGCCACTCTACTCATCACTGTTGGCAGCTATGTATAGACATAACTAAAATATCACATATCTTTATTTTTTTCCTGAAGAATCAAATTATCCAAAAAATACATTTTAACATTAGTTTTTAAATGTCCCTAGAGAAAAAAAAAAGAAGAAGAAAATTCATAGGGGCATATTGAGTTTATGTGACTTTGAAGACTCATGTACAGAAAAATTGCAGTGCTGGGCTCCTTTTCTAAGCATCAGAAGTTACAATTTAGGGGTGCTAAAGTGTTTTTATCCTTGTAGTTACGGGGTTCACTCATTAAAATGATTGTCACTCTTGAAAAGAGTGAAATAGTATGCATGCAAATATTTTATATACTTACCCCATACCTTGGAACCTCAAGATCAACACCCTACACTGACTTCATTATAGAGGACCAGTACTTTTTTGATTCATTTACTTGATCAGATCAAAGCTCATAATTTACAAAAGGACTCTTTTTTTTTTTTTATGAAAGAGGTTGTGAATACTATATGTCAAAACAAAGGAAATGATCTCTTTTTATTTTTCAGTTTTGTTTACAATATAGATCTCCTATTTTTTATTAGAGTCTTCAGATTCCTTTATATTAAAAACTCAGAAGTCAACTCTATTGTGAACATGAAACAAGTTCTATTTGATTGTTATAGATGATTATTCTGATCTCTTTACAAAAAGAGATGTTTATCATTAGTTAATTTGTGTGTTTCCAATTTACATTATACAGGAATATTATTGTAGCAGAGCAAATATCAAAGACCACATCGAATAATTTTCCCCTTTTGTTTTTAACAGTAAGTGAGAAGAAGATGACCTGGAGAGTAAGATAATTAACAAATTTAGCTTTGGGCCCAAATACATTTGACCCAAATTACTTGAAACAATGAAAGGATATAATGATTATTTTAAAATAAGAAAATTTTAGAAGTATAAATCAGCCATGTTAATAAGCATTGTTTTTGAGAAAAAAAAATAATCTGCAATTCTCTATAAAAGATAAAATGTTTGAGGAAAAATGGTCTTGCTTTCAAGGGATCAGATTTATCAGTTTATCTCTGCAAAATAAGTAGTTTAATTGAGGCAAAGTCACTAACCTATTTGTGGACTCAGTACTTTACCGGTCAAATAGCACTAAAGTGACATGAAGACAGGAGTGTCTTTTTTTTTTTTGACTCACCACAGTATCCCCACTGCCTAGTACTGGATCATAAAAATAGGAGGAACTTGACAAATATTTGATTAATGAGTGATACTATATAAATAAAAATGTACTTATATCACTTATAAAAATAAAAAAGATGCATATAAATTACAATCATTGTTTTCTGTCTATAAGAACATCTAATCTTCTTTGTCATTGTTGTAGTGTGCTACAGGAAAGACATCCTTTAATCATTTTACATTTGGAAAAATGTAAAATGGCATCAAAGAATACTTCACACTTTGCATTTGAAATGTTCCAATCATACCATTATGCTAAGGATATAAAGAAGTTGAAGTTGCAACGGAAATATTGAAGGGCCTTTAAAAAAAAACAACAAAATAAACATAAAAACATCTTCTACACTTGTCTCATAGAATGGCACTTTTTAAAAAATTTGTTCTTACTTGTTTTCAAAGTTTGGTAATATATTATTCCAATAGAGGTATCTTTAAGGAAATCTCAAGCATCACTCCAGTCTCTATAAGGTGCATTTGGTGGTGGCTGACAGACTGTATACTCGAGCAGAATGGCCTTCTGTTGATACCATTCATAGACATTAATATAGGAATTCTGGCAATTTACTCTGGAGCACCATTCTGAGGTGAAAGTAATAGAATTGAGAGGATGGAAGGCTGACAGAGGGTTATATGATATGAATGGATTGTATGATATGAGAGGGGGAGCTGGACAAGTAACTGTGCACCTAACCCGGTTACAACCCAAGAA
This sequence comes from Pteropus vampyrus, assembly GCF_000151845.1. NCBI lineage: Eukaryota > Metazoa > Chordata > Mammalia > Chiroptera > Pteropodidae > Pteropus > Pteropus vampyrus. Next base: position 8,408,120 of record NW_011888849.1, on the reverse strand, counting down.
CTAAGCTCTTAATTGTGCTTTCCAGGATATGAATGATTATCCTCCAGTGTTTAGTAAACGCATCTACAAAGGGATGGTGGCTCCAGATGCTGTCAAAGGTACACCTATCACAACCGTTTATGCTGAAGATGCAGACCCTCCTGTAAGTAAAAGACCTTGATTAATACTCTGAACTGTAGTGAAGAAAACCTTTAACACCCATAAATGAGTGACCCAGTTCCTAAGACAGCACAGGTGGTTCATTCTCATACATGTTATGTATTCTTCCCTATTGAACCACAGGTACAGATCATATTTCAAATGACTATTACTGACCTTAGACAATTAGGGAAATACTTTTTGTTTTACTAGAATTCAAAGTTTACTATTTACCAATTTACTTCGTACTAATGATAAATATATATATATAAAGAATTGTCAATGTTTAGAATCAGTATCATTTGGATTCTTTAGAATAGTATAAACTTAGTTTACTCAAGATAGGTTTTTATCCTTAAGTATATTCCATTTTATTCATATGTGGCTATTTTGTTATCAAACTCTAAATCAACATATGATTTAATACTTATATTGAATGGGTTAATTTTAGTAAACTAAAATCTTAATATTGCTTTTATAACATATTTAATAGATTCTTATATTATCCAGAATTTTACCTCTTTTGAGATATCCCAAATTGCCTTTCGATTGAGAGTTTTCAATTAAAATGCTATTGTAGCAGACTGAGGCAAATTTTTCTTAATGTTGTTATCTTAATGTATTAAAAATAGCATATAGAAATAATAATACCTATATAAAATGCTTTTTATAAATAACTTGAGTGTTTTATAAATATTAATTATTTATTCTCCTAATAACCAAATGATGATTTACATTTTTTATTTGCAATGAGCTCACACTATGTCAGTGGCTGATATATTCTAGAAAAATATTAAAAGTACTAAATAAACCATTTTAGAAAAGTGAGAAAGTAGAAAAATACCTGAATTTTATAAATGATTAAAAGTTATTTCATATTGCTAATATAAATATTATTTATGTAATGTTATTTATTTAATAAAAGGCAAATGACAGTCATAACATTTTTATCTTAAATTGTGACAAGCCATATAAAGTCTTTTGTGACAAAGATCTTGAAAATAATAATGTTAACATGAAAACGATGACCTTTTACTCGGAAGCTTCTTTTCTCATGTGTTAAAATGTCTTTGAAACATTATTGCATCTTGGGAAATATGTTAGGCAAAATTTCATAGCATCGGACACACCAATAGAGATGGCGAATGTGAATTGGTGGTTTTTCTGCTTTTTAAGTAAACTACCAGAGATACAAAATACTTTGAAATTAGAAATATGCATTCAGTTCTATTCAAGACATATTTTGAGCACGAACTCTATAATGGTCATTGTGCAAACCAGTTTTTGCTCTCCAAAAACTGATTCCAATCTTATAAGAAAAACAGAACTGCACATAGAAACTAAAACACATTGTACTAAATGAGTGTCAGCAAACATAGCATCTTAAAATATACATATTTTTGAGAAATATTCATTTGTGCAGAATTTAAGATAGTGTTAAGTTTAATGGTATTAATGATAAAAGACTAAAAGTAAACCTAATGGTCAGCTATATGAGACAGACCTGAAAGTCTTAGTATAGATGGCAAACTCACTTCATACTTGGTGCCTGCGACCTTGGTACTTGATTTGATATTCAGATCACTCTGCTGACATGAGAGAAGTTGTCTTAGTCCATTTTCTGTTCTATAAAGAAGTTATATCATTTATTAATAAAAAAGGCCCTGTTTTTATATCCTGAAGCTCTTTTATGTAAATTTACCAGGCTCAAATTCTATATTTCTTTGAAAGTTCTTAGGTGTGCATTCTCACTAGTAGTTTTTAACATTTAATATCTAATGCTGGCTTTTCAATAGATAAAAAGTGGATGCCAGTCATTCAATTGAAATATTGAGCATGATTATTTAATTTAGTGAATATGTTTGATATCAGACTCAGTTTTAATCCTCAAAACAGTAGCAATCCTTTGGTATAACTAGTAATGGGCATTGAGTTCTCCAATTATTGCTGCAAATCGGGTCCCTTAAATTAGCACAGTCCCAGTTCAGCTAAACCTACACCAACTTGAAATAAAAGCTCAATTCCATGAAAATTTTTCAGATGATAAATATTATATTGTATAATTTTTTAAAATATTATGATTGATTTTTATGTTTATTATTTTATGTCAGCGCCATAAATACAGAATAAGTTACTTGTTGGATGAGTTTGCCGACTGTTTTCTACTTTGTTCCTATTATAAATTTTTATTAGTTAGATAATAGTTTCAATTTTGTATTGTTCAGGACTCCTGCTACTAGGGGCTGTAATATCTATGGTGACACTATGTTTACTTAAAGGTCTCTCTTCCAAACTAAAAAGTAACATCCTTGAGGTCAGGAATCAAAACTTATTCTGGTTTGTATTCCCACATCTAACAGTATGCTTGGTACTTAGTAGTGTATTTGGATTTGTTGAATAATTTAATAAATGAATAAATTAACAGTTATTTCTATGCTCTTCAGAATTGTCAAATTGCCAGTTCTTCAGAAATTTAGTTATTTGTTACCCTAGGAAAATTCCATAGTGTCTCTAAACCTCAGTTTGGCCATTAGAGGGCTGTGAGAATTAAGCGGGGTGACGTGTATGTCTTGCTTAGTTCAGCGTCTGCACCTTCCTATATTAGGTATTGTTACATTTCGGCAATACTAATTTCATTTCTGGAGGTTGGCTACCTCTTTTTCGAGGCATCTTGTTTCTTTTGAAAGAAGTGAGAACCATCCATTTTAAACTAGAAAATAGCAACAGTAAAATCTTTTGAAATATCAGATAGAGAAACTGGGTAAGGTCTTAAAGCCAGAGAGAGCAGTTGCTGAATATAAATTAAGAATTATAAAATGCATGTTGTGCAAAACTAAAGTGCTCTAGAGAGAGAAAAATAGGTCTTCCAGGGATTTTTTTCCCACTGAATTAAAGCTGTTAGGACTTTTATTTTCTGCCTTGCTTTTGTGACAGCATTGACATTCTGTAGTTCACCAGAGATATGAATAGTGAATTACTGATCATTTTGGATATTAAAAATTGCTAACCTTTTCTTTTTTCTCACCAGAGACTTCTCATTCCAAACTTTCACAAAACACAAAACTGCAAGTGTAATTTCTATTTGCATATGTTTATTCTTTATGAAACTACAGGTCAGACCTCATGGTACAAGAGTTCTCTTTGTGTGCAGGGTAAATGCCTGAGAAAATAATGTCCTTTGTGAGCATGTGGACATGGAAAAATTAGGATAAATAAATGCAGTTTACACTTTGTTCATTTCCGAAAAAGTGTTAGGGACCCACGGAAGATTACCTTTTCATGGTTGTATTATTCTTTCCATTTCATGCATTTTTAGAAATTTTTAAGATTCTTGTTTGAAGTAAAGCAGTAATTGGAATGTGTTTAATAATAGCAATTTTGACAAACTTTCTTTTTTGCATATAGTGGTGTAAAATTTATTTAGGCATTGAAGACTTCTCTTTTCAGGTTTCTAGGCTGATTTATGAAATAAATATGCTCCATAGAAAAGATCTTGTAAGTTCTCAATAGTAAATGGCTTTAAAAATCAAAGAGTATTCTCACTATATTTTTTCAGAGAGTATGTTTATAAAGGGACAGTAATTGCAGACGTGAGGATTTTTTTTTCCCCTCTGTTGAGACTTTAAGAGCTGTACTAATTTTTCAGAATCCAGACAAGCTACCTGAGGAATTAAAGTGTTTTCATAGGTGCCTTTAACACCCTTCTCAATCATTCAAGGGCAGTTTTGTTGATCTCTGGAGAGTAAAAAAGATGATCAGTTTTCTTTTTCTCTTTTATGATGCATATCTTATGTTTTATAAAAATGTCATAATGTCACTCAATAATGCCAGGTAATTACAGTGATCTCAAAATGCTTAACCTTTCAAATGATTATTCTGTGGCACTCTATTAGCAAAGGGCATATGGTAGAATGAAAGCAACAATTGGCTTTATCCATAATTTCCTGCTTGCTTTGTGTCTAATAGTTAATACTATTCAGGGCCAGGTATATTGTAAGATAATATTTTTAACTGCAGATGACATTTGTGTCTTGTGTCATTTTTCATTGATATTTCCACAGATTTAGTTTTCATCACTCACCGCATACTGTCTTGTGTTGTTATGCTATATTGATTTAGGTTATTGCTAGCAATGTTGCAGAAACTCTACTTTTAAAGATCACTACTTATTAACCATATTTGCTGACCCTGGAGCATGTGAGGGGAATGTACACAGCTCCATCTTTTTTTCCTTTACATTATGTTATGGAAATAATCATGAACTATCTTTATGATGAATGTCAGTTTGTGAAAATTGAGACAATGTAGCCCCAGACTTATTCCCTTTGGTTTCTAATACTTAATTAGAAAGCAAATCATGAAACAGTTGGGACTTGATCTATAAAATGACAATGGGTTATAATTAGATTTGAAAGTGTAAATGAATACAAAAGGGAAGGTTTTGTGAGAAAGTTTACACATGATTAATATCTAGAAAAGGCTTAGCTAAGTGTTTTAAGGATCTGTGTCACTTTCTTTCCTTTTTGTAGCTTATAGATTTCTTTCAAGAACAATTATATTGTTAACATTACTTGAAATCAATATTAGATTTAACTGTTTCTGATGTAAATGTTTCTCTTCTAATTAAGAAACAACCATGCTTACCAGGGTTAAAATGATGGCTTATGGTTTAAATGATGTGCTTTATTTTGTACTTCTTGCCAGAGAAAATGGGAACAGACCTTTTGAAAGAGTATCTTGGCTTCTCACAAGTTGGATTCTTGGCCTCAAAACTCACAAAGCAAGGCCATAGTAACTCTTGGTCTTATTGTTATCCACTTCACAATTATTCCATATCCTTAAATGATACCTATGTGCAGGCAGTAGGCTACACCCAAATATGTGCCTGTCACAATACAGATGCTTCATACACTTATTGAATGAATAATCAACCAGAAAACACTTATTGTGGACTTCACAAATAAGAATATGATAAGACAGAGACAGAGATAAAGCCATGATTGAGTGTATGAAAGTTGCCAAGAAATGTTATAGTTATTCTGACAATGAGAAATGAATGTGCCTGGGTAGAGTCTGAGCCTGCTCTAGAGAGCAATTCAACTATTAAAAATGTAGAGGATTCATTTAAGTGAGGGTAGAAGAAACTGGCAGAAGAAATGTATCTAAAAATTGCAGAGTCAAAAAACATCATATGTTCATGAATTTGTGTGGTATGATTTGAACTATATATGATTCAATAAATGTTAGCTATTTGAAAGAATACATTAGGGCTGTCTTTAGAGACTCATCTGAGGACAGGAAATGTGGCAGATATGGTTTTACAAAACTCGTTTTATTATATAGAAAATGGAAGCTTACTAATGGCTTACAAATAGGGCAGTGACAAAATCAAATCTACGTATTAGAACAATTAATTCCCTGTGATATATAGTCCTTATTCTATGAGATAATAATTGAAAACCAGAAGATGAGTTAGAAGCTATTGCTTTCATTTAAGTATAAAAAGACAAAGTGGACAATGAAAATGGGGAAAATAGAAATACTTAAAAGCCATTGAAATGGAAGAATTAATAGTGATTGGACAGGAAATTGAAGATCACAGACAGAATAAAAGCACAATAAGAAGTGAATCAAGAGTTTCTACCTGGAGTGATAAAGATATTCATGATATTTGTTGATAGAGATAAGGTAGAAAAAAAATAAAAACTATTTTAAGGAGAAAATAATGAGATCAATTAGGACAAATTAAATTATAAATTATTTAAAAACATTTAAGTGCAACTATCTATGAATGATAGAAATTGTCCAATTTCCTCCTCCAGGCATATATAGAGAGAACTAAGTCAGAACATGGCTAGTGAAGGAGTAGTACTCACCAGATCTATACAGGAACCACTGTGCCAAAGCTGGCAAGTAGCTTCTGTCTTGCTCAGAGCTATAGTTTCATTAAGTAGTATGTAACACTGAATAATGAAAAGAGGCTGGAGGTAGATGGCAGGATGAGGCCGAGATTTTTTTGCACAGGTCAGCAACGCCTTGAAGAAGACCAGAGGCAGAGTTGCCACAGCTGCTTTAATCTCATGCCAGGATGATCCAGCTGCATTGAGAGGTCCAGGGATAGATCAGATGGAAAATATGGGAGTAAGAGTGTGGGAAGAAAATGAAATAGGAGACATCGGAATAAAAGGTGAAGCTATAAGAATAAATATGTGTTTTTAAAAGAGAAAATATATTAGATAACAGATAAACTTGGAAATAAATCCTTAGGTCTTGCCCTTCCAAGAATGGGCCAGGAGCTGGAGAGAGGAACGAGCCAGAGAGACTGAGAGGATAGAAGAGAAATCTGCTAGTGATAGGGTTCAGGTGAAAAAAATTCAATGAAGAAAAGAAAATCAAATGGTAAAGGATTTTTTTTTACAGACATAGCAAGGAGAATAAAATCAAACTAAGGTAAAGACCATAGTTCTGTTGATTAGAAATTTATGGATATCCTTTATGGTAAATTGGCCTCTATTCTCCTGTAACTTGCTTGCCCTTTTATTTTTCATGTTTCTGAGTTATTTTTGGGTTCAACTTTTATATGTAGGTCAAATTTTGTTTTGACCCTATCAGTTTAATTTTCTTGCATTTTCTTTGAAAATGACTTCTGTACATTCTCTTTAAAAATTATAACATTTTAATTATATTTCTTGGACATATTTACAAGAACTACTTACACTTATTTCTGCTTATCTATGATTTATGCCATTCTTTTTAAATTCTTACCCATACATTTTTAAGTTCTTCCTTTTGTTTCATCTCTTGGTTTACTCATACGTTTCTTAAAAACTTTTTTAAAGTATATAGACTCATATGAAATTTTCTTTTGCTTATACATATAACATACAGCTTGACAGGTTATTAGAGTCTCATATTCAAACTTTTGCCCATTAAAACTATACATATGCTTTTCTACTATATTCTGATATTTGGCATTGTAGAAGTATGAAGCTATATTAATTTTCTTAATTTTCAAGATTTTTTTTCTTTCTGACTTTTTTGTAAGATTCTCCATTCTTAATATTAAATGTTTTTACTAGTATATATTTAGATATTCTCTTCTCAGTGCTAATTATGTCTGGTATATGATGGCACCTTTTAACCTGCAACTCTATATAGTTCATCAGCCCAAGAAAGTTTGAAGTGGCTGCAAGAGTAAAGGCTCTCAAGTGAGACTGGCTAGTTTCAACTCCTAAAGCTACTAATGACGAGCCTTGTAACTCTGGGCAATTCACTTAGTCGCTCCGTCCCTCAGTTCTCACATTTGTAAAATGAGATAAGAAATAACGTAACTAAAATTTCATATTCCTTGAAGAGCAACTCTCCATTTTCCCTTTACCCAGCAACTAGAATTCTATTCTTTTGCTTATATAAGTTTGACTGTTTTGAGCACCTGATATAAGTGGAATCACACAGTAATTTTTCTTCTATGACCGGCTTATTTCACTCAGTATAATATGAACTCAAAATTTATCTGTGTTGTCTCAAATCACAGGATTTTATTCTCTTTTCGAGGCTGGAAAATATTCCACTGTATGGATATACCACATTTTTTGATCCATCTCTCCTCTGATGGACATTTAGGTTATTTTCTCATCTTGGCTGTTGTGAATAATGCATCAATGAACATGGAAGTGCAAATATCTCTTTGAGATCTCGACTTCAGTTATTTTGTATGTATTCCTAGAAGTGAGAATACTGGATCATATGGATCAATTCCTAGAAGTGAGATTACTGGATCATATGGATCAATTTTTAATTTTTTGAGGAACCTCCATACTGTTTTCCATAGTGGCTATACATGTTAACATTTCTGCCAAATGGCAAACAAATATTTACAGAAAGACACTCAACATTATTAACCATTGGGAAACTACAAGTCAAAACCATAATGAGATATCATCTCATCTTGTTAAGATGGCTAGTCTCAAAAAAAAAAAATGGTAGAGGATTAGATGTGGAAAATATTAGAACCCTTGTACACTGTTGGCAGAAATAATTTGAGATTATTCTTAAAGAAATGAGAAGTAAATATGCCTAACATATCCACTGATGACAATGTTTTATGAACTATGGATTATATTTACCTTAAATTTCTGTATCTGTGGTCTAAATAAAATAAAAATCCCTCAATATTTATTATATGTGTGTGTGTGTATCCAATATTATTTAAGGGTAATGCCTTAAGTATTAAAGATTAAAGTTTTCATGTTTCTAGCCTTAGAATTGCAAACGTAAAGAGATAGACATTAATAAAAAATCAATCATATAAATAAAAATGACAATTTGTGAAAAGCTCTAAGAAATAAGTCTTTGAGTGTTGTAAAACCAGACTAGAGGGAGCCTGATTTTGTTTGGCGAGTCAAGGAAGGTTCCAAAGGGCAGACTCAGAGCTGGAGTCTGAAAGGTGAGATATTTCCAATGCAAGTGGCATGGCAAAAGAATTAAGCCCTAAAATACGTGGAAAAAAAATAAGTTTCACGGCTGGAGAGGTAAACCTGAGTCAGATCTTATGGAGTCCAGTGACCATGAAGACAGTGTCGTGATATCTTGTTTCATCTTAAGAAAAATGGGAAAGTTTTAAGGCAGAGGTGACAGGATCACTAATTACTAGCTCTAGTTCGGGTTCATTTCTATTTTTAAATTCCTTTGGTTTTGTGAGTTGATTTTAGTGAGGAGTTGAATGTGTGCCCACTGTTATCTTTATACATTTAAAAAAATGTATCTAAATGAGGAAACTTTAGAAGAAATATGTTGTTATTTGATGTCTTTAGGAGATTCAATTATGTTTACCATTGAAAAACATATTTCCCAAAAAAATTACTGGTAAATAATCTTGAAGTAAATATTTCTTAAGATATTTAATAGCTGTTAATATAATAGCTGTAGAAACTGAACTATGTGCAGACATTATATTAAGTCAGTTATACATGGCATAAGGAACTTGCCTATAAGAGTGTTGGCTCACTATGTTGTCAAGGCATAGTAGTTACTTCAGGTGTAAAATGCAGAATGAAAGAGAGGAAGAAAAAAAAAGCACATGATCTTTTCAGTGGTTACATGGAGAGTTTGACCTGTGGTTTTTCTTAGTTTCTTTTAAGGATACCATAGCACCCAGGTAAATCCACTAAAAAATTGATTGAGTTGTTATGCATACCAAAAACAATCAAACCACTTTGTAGTACTCCCTGATGCTAATTCACATTTGGGAGCTTTGGTGAATTATACTGTTATAAAATAAATCAGATTAGTTGCCTTCAAAGATGTTGGGAGAAAGAATTTTGGAAACCATATTAGGAAGACAAATCTTTGTGTACTTAAAAACAAATTAGTTAATGATTGTACGTAATGATAATAATAGGTTTAGTATTTCCTGACATAATGTGATTGTCATTATCATGAGGAAAATTACGTGTGTCTGAGTAGGTAATTTCTTGGTAATTATGTTTTAAGAAAAATGAATAAATCAAGATATCCCCTGATGTTAAGAATTTATTATTTTGGTCCATTTTAGTCTCATTGAAATTCCCTATGTTTGCAAGTTTAGAACATCTTTCATACAGATCTGCAATTACCTTCTGTAGTAATTAATTACACTCTCACCATCATTAAGTCAAAGCATACTGTGTTTAACACTCACTATAAGAATGGAAATCAAAAGTAAAAATGTACTGAGTAATAAAGAAAATAATTGAAATCTCAAGGTTATATTTTCTTGATGTAAATTTACAATTATTCTGCTACATTAATTATACCCACATTATTACTATATAGAAATGCTACTTTTCATTAAAAAAAAAATGTGAAGATGATCATGACAGGATCATTTTTGTCTGTCATGTTCCCATCATCTACAAAAATTGTCAGACTCAGAGTATCAAAATATCACCATATTACTCTATATGTACTGAATAAATGACTATTCCAGAAGTCTTGTCTCATAGTAATATTTATTGACTTTTACATATGTCAAATCTAGTAGGTAAAGGACATTACGAAGTTGAAATCATGTCTTTTACATCTTTGAAACCACACAATATTTAAATAAGTCACAAACTATCCCAAATTGTATTTGGAAAGAAGCCTAGTACATGAACAAAAAAGTTCATTTATTCATTTAATAGATATCATAAATCATGTCCTTCTTAGGGGCTATTAGTGTTGGCAAACATCCCTATAGTCCCTTAAAGCTATTGACTAATGTCACTAGTGTTGGTCTTTGTGTTTAACTAGGAAAAATGATATTGAACACATAATCCTTTAAGTCACATAAAAAAGTTACTTAACTTCTTCAAACCTCATTTCCATATAAAAATAACAAACCATTTCACTGCATTGGTGCTTGCATTTAATGAAGAATGAAAACACTTAGCCAATGTCAGGCACATAAATTTTAGTTAATATTTACTCTTCATCATCCTTGCTTTCAGGGTGATGGTAAACATGCCTAACTTTGCCTCCGGTTTGGTATAGTGCTCATATTCTCACTTTAGGATATCAAAGTCTGGACTCATGAAGTAACTCTGGTAGCATCTATGACACTGTAAAACTTGAGAATAATTTTTTCATGAAAACACTATGCTAATAGGTTCTTTACAATTTCTCCCAAATTAAAATGTAATTATTTTGATAAAGTTTTTACTAAAAATTTTACTGGATATCTTAAATAGTCATTTTTAGTTTATGTCACTTAATAATGATACATATCTACTTTTATCCCCTTGAGTTTAAGATAGAATGTCCAAAATCTTGACACATAAGTTTTAGTTTGTCATTTTAATAGTCAAATGGTATACTAGATCAGACTTCACATATAACACAATTGCTACAATATCTACAAATCAACATATTTAAAAGCACATCAGATTTTTACATGTAAGTGTCTACATAGAGGGATAAAAGTCCACTTGGTGATAAATCCAAAGATTTGTGCTCTAGTTCTAGCACCTTCATTTAGTACACCTATGCTTATCCTTTATAGCTTTATCAGAAATGTTAGTAGATAATTGTGTTTATCTGTGTACCTTTTGTCTTCCCCATCTGACCAAATATGAGGCCCATAAGTACAGAAGCATGTTATTCTTACCATTGCCTACATCTTTAGAGATGACTATGAATAGCTATGGATGAGTATCTATAAACAGATATTGGTGGGTTTTAAACTGAAAACTTGCCAACATTTAACCACATTCTGAGTTAAGTAAATTCTTAGATATCCTCTAAACCATACATAAAATTACTATGTAGCTATGATTCTTGTAGTCACCAAAAATATTACTCAGAAATCTCAATCTTGTTCAACACACTCTATAACTAAGATTTAATTCATTGTGCAATGTAGTAGTTGATATAAGAAAATATCATCTATACCCTATTAATATAGATCATATGAGGATTCATATATTAGAGAGATCCAGAGGATTATGTCATTATTTTAAAGGATAGCTTAACATAAGAATGTGTTAACTATAATAGGAAGTAATATGGAATATAAGGGCAGAAGCTGAGAAGTAATATGGAATATAAGGACAGTGTTTTACAGTTAGGAAGCAAAATGGAATATAAGGACAGTGTTTTACAGTTAGCCAATCCAGGGAAGGTAGTAAAGGAAGAAGTTTTATGATGATAAAAGGTTTCATTTCTCTAGTACTGTACTAAGGAATATTTTTAAAAGAATATTTATACTCCTCCAGTCTTCTACATTTTGGGAACTTTGTTTTCATAGGTTCTATTATCATCTGATTTGTGATGCCTCTTCCCCAAGCAAAGTTCACTGATGTCACCTTTACTTCCTTTCACTCACAAAAAATATATCTGTGGTTACTCCAGATAAGAACACAAATAATATACATTTTCAACTATAAGAGGCATAACATACGTAGCCATTCCCATTATATCTATGTAAATCATTCCCCCTAGAGATGTGCATCCTGGCAGCTCAGGACACACATATAATAAGCATTGATCATATGATATTTAAGTATTCACTTAACATATTATTATTGACTTCTTAAATAATAGCAAACAAACAAACAAAAAAAATCACCTGCTCATAGGAGCTCACAGTCAATGAACAGAGATAGGCTGCAAACCCATAAACAAATGAATACATAACATAAATTCAGGTAAAGATGCATACTATAAAAAAAAAATAAGAATTGACTCAGAGTGGTATATAGGTGGATATATACAGAAGAGGTATCATTTGAGCTTGGTGTTTTATAATGCCAATATGGTTGAATTATTGTTAATGAAAATCAGGAAGGAGGGAATATGAGATGAACTCCATCTCCCACACTTAGCTGTGAGTTTGTACATTTTTTACTTTCAGAACTCAGCAGTGTTCAGTCAGTAAATGTGTTAAATAAATGAACAAATGAATGAATGTATCTCACATAAAATGAATGTTACCTAGAATTAATCCTGGTACTATAAAACATATGAACAAGATGGTAAGTGTTAAGGAATAAATAATTTATAAAAATTTAAATTGTTAATATTTTGTACAAGTTAAAAACTTTTTTAATATGTCATGTAGAAATAAATATCTTATGACTTAGTTCTATACTACTAGTTTTTTTTGTTTTTGTTTTTTTTTTAACTACGTTAAATATTTTTTTATCTAATGGCAAACAAAAAGTCCTTTGGGATTTGTTCTGATTTGGGGTTAATTTCATATCTGATGTCAAGTCAAGGTTTTCAACACCCTTGAATGATTAAGCTTCCAGTAATATCATGGTTCTGTTTTGAACATTTTGTTTAGAGAAACATATTTCTCTAAAAAAGAGTATATCACTTATTTGAAAATTCAGGAAAAATATCAAAGGATGTTTTGGTGAGTAGAAGTTGACATTAAGAAGGATTGCTGTACCACGATCTCATTAGTCTTTTAAAATTATGGTAATTTGAAGTAGCACTTGCTCCAATGGATGAGGTTGGCTGGATTTATAGAAATAGCTGTCATAGTAAATGAGGATGCTTCAAAAAACTGTTGTGCGATGCTTCTCACATGTCCTCATTTTCCATAAAATTTCAAAGAAGGAGCTTATACTTACCCTACAAAAGACTCCAATAAAAATAATGATAGGAAACTCCATCTTTGTCACCACTGCCTGCTAAGAAGAGAAACTGCAGATAATTTTATTAATTTCCTATTAAATTAATGTTTATGTCTTGGTTAATTCTTTCTATGTTTTTTTCCTTGATAACACCTCTTTAGAGTGATTAGGTAAATAGAGCAAAATTTCAAAAATTTTTAAGTAGTCTTTTTTATGTGACTTTCCATATATATTATGAAATTATATACTAACTTCCCTTAAATTATGTTAAATCGAAGTGTATTTCAGAATCTCCTTTTGAAATTTTACATTGCCTGAAATGACAAAATACATTTTACCTCATGAAATTAAAATTTTTAAAAGGTAATTTTAATAGACTAGAAGAAGAATCACTTGAGTTCACTATAGGAAATATAGTAGCCCCCCTTATCTGTGGAGGATATATTCTAAGCCCTCCAGTGGATGCCTGTAACTACAGAGAGTACCAAACTCTGTATATATATTATGCTTTTTCCCTATACATATGTAGCTATGATAAAGTTTAATTTATAAGTTAGTCATAGTAAGAGGTTAAGAACAATAACAAATGATGAAATAGAACGATTATAACAACATACTGTACTAATAGTTATGTGAATGTGATCTCTGTCTCTCTAAATATCTTATTGTAATGTACTTACCCTTCGTGTAATGATGTGAGATGATACCTGATGAGATGAAGTGAGGTGAATGTCTTAGGCATTGTGATGTTCATTAGGCTATTACTGATCTTCAGCAGGATCTTCAGTTTCAGATGATCCTGGATCATCAAGCCATGATGATGTCGATGACTGGATATCTAGGAGCAGACAAAGTCAATGATTGGGGATCCTCGATAATTGAAGAATTGCCCCCCTCCCCACAAAAAAATATAAAAAATAAAAAAAAACTTTTGGAAGAATATTGTAACCAAAAGTTGTATTTTATTTTTTAACTCATCAAAGTGTTGCTGAGTTCTTATTCCTTTGGTGATCGTACAGGTGCCTTCCATCTGAAGATTGTGTTCTATAATTTTTGTAAAATAAGGGTTACTCGAACATAAGTACTGCAATACCAGACAGTTGATCTAATAACTGATCTGGCTACTAAGAGACTAACCAGCAGGCATCATATACAACATGGAACATATACATTGAACAAAAGGATGATTAAGGCCTTTGGCAGAACAAAGATACCATGAGATTTCATTTTGCAACTCAGAATGGTGTGCACTTTAAAACTATTATATAATTATAACAACAGAAAGCAAAATTGCAGATAAGTAGCAATACTGTAGGTGGAGGGAGGTTATGAGACGTGATCTAGACATACATTAGGGAATGCTTTTATTGAGGTATTGACAGGACTTGATGAAAATTTGGTTGCAGAGTATGAGAGAAAGAGAAGAGATCAATGATCATCCTGAGGCCTGGAAAGAGACCAACTTGGTAAAAGGTGAGGCCATTGATCTAGAGTAGAAGGGATTCAAATTTGAGAGAAGAAATCAGGATTCTCATTTGGGGTATTTTGAGTTGAAAATAGGTCTCTGTCAACCATTGTATATATTATTTTGGAGTTTAAAAGATCAGAGTTTTGCCAGAAATTTAAAATTTTGAGTTAAGAACAAATAAAAGATATTTAAAGGAATGGGACTAGAAGAGGTCCTAGAGTCCTTAAGAAGAGGTAGAGATGATTGAAGTGCCTTTAATAGAGCCTTGGAACACTCCAAGAGTCTGAGACAGAGCAGCCAGGTAGGAAGGAGGAAAGGCAGAAGAGTGAAAAAAAGATGAAATGTTCAAGGAGGTAGTGATCAACTGCGATGTACAATGCATAAAAAAAGCTAGAGTTACAGATAATAATTAGGGAATTATGCAAATCCTGAAGGCTAACATATTTATCCTATAGCCCAAATGAGATTCAGAAACCAACATGAGCAACAAATTCTATTCAAAGACAGTAATGAAGAAGATCAACAATACAAAGAACAACGTTCTTGGAACCTTTCTTACACCAAAGTATCATTAAGACCAAACAAATCAGCAGCCTATGAGAGTAATGTCCTTCTCCCACATCAGAATGCCAAATTAGAGGTGCTTTTCTCTAAAGAGTTTACTGGTGTTACATAGTGTCTATTTGGGTTTGAAGTCAAACTCTACCACATACTAGCTCTGTGCCTGAATTGTTTACTCTGGGACTGGTTTAAAAGATTTACCAGCCTTAAGCATAGAAAATATTATAGTGTTCACCCCAGGGTAACCCTATATAATTTAAAATATAATCAATCTAAACTCTAATATAAGTGAGAATGTCTAACAAATTTTGACTGTTCTCATTGTAGTCTCTTTTAAAAAATTATCCAATATTATTTTCTTTCTTTAAAAATAATTTTTTTATTTGATATTCCAATTTATCTTGATATATGTCTGGGACAATTCAACATTCTTTAACTCCGTTTAAGCTTCAAGTTCATTAACTAATAAATGGGTGATGGAGTACACATTCATTTA
>NW_011888849.1:8385418-8392310 GCF_000151845.1 Pteropus vampyrus | reverse complement strand
GTAATGTCCTTCTCCCACATCAGAATGCCAAATTAGAGGTGCTTTTCTCTAAAGAGTTTACTGGTGTTACATAGTGTCTATTTGGGTTTGAAGTCAAACTCTACCACATACTAGCTCTGTGCCTGAATTGTTTACTCTGGGACTGGTTTAAAAGATTTACCAGCCTTAAGCATAGAAAATATTATAGTGTTCACCCCAGGGTAACCCTATATAATTTAAAATATAATCAATCTAAACTCTAATATAAGTGAGAATGTCTAACAAATTTTGACTGTTCTCATTGTAGTCTCTTTTAAAAAATTATCCAATATTATTTTCTTTCTTTAAAAATAATTTTTTTATTTGATATTCCAATTTATCTTGATATATGTCTGGGACAATTCAACATTCTTTAACTCCGTTTAAGCTTCAAGTTCATTAACTAATAAATGGGTGATGGAGTACACATTCATTTAATATGGTTCTTGCACATAATAAGCATTCAACAAATATTAGCTATCATTATTTTACTATCATCATCATTAGTAATGTTATACTAAAGGATTGTTGTGAGGAGTAATTTATTTATGAAAAACTGAGTATGATAAACAGCACAAAGCAGATGGCAAATAATTTTTGTTTCCTTCACTTCAATACCCATTTCCCCACTTTACCACAGTCCTCTACATCTTATCATACTCTGCGTTTCACAGAGTTAAATAAGTATAATAAAAGAAAATAACATAATTGTCTCTGAAGATTAAATATTAAGCAAACATGATGTTGAAGGAAGAAGGTGGGATTTATAAAACTAAAGGGAAGTGGAAAAGAAGATAGTCAAGGCAACCCTTAAATTTATTCTTTCACATAAATAATTTTAAATAACATGCAGTAAAAACACTCCACTGATTCATAATAAGTTATACTAAAGAAATAGATTCTGCTATACCTCATACCTGAAATTATGAAAGGTTGAAATATGATTTTTCACTTATAAAAAGGCCATGAATTTTATGAATCAGTTTAACATTATCACTACACTTGTTTTTATTTTGTGAGAGTAAATTAATAATATATAATTTCATTTTAGGGATTACCTGCAAGTCGTGTGAGGTATAGAGTAGATGATGTCCAGTTTCCTTATCCTGCTAGTATTTTTGATGTAGAAGAAGATTCTGGAAAAGTAATAACTCGAGTCAATCTTAATGAAGAACCTACAACAATTTTTAAGGTCAGTGCAGTGTTTTCCTTACATTGTCTACTTGATGTTTAATTTTTGATTGAGAGTTGTTTAACAGATGACTGTACTTATTTTTTCTTCTTTTGGATCTTCTTAAGTTATAAACAATATACTTTTACTGCATAGACATTTAGAAAGTACAGTTAAGTAACAAGAAAAAAAATCACTTGATATTTCAAATCTTGGAGATAATTAGAATTGACCATTTTAATCTCTATCTGACATTCTAAGTAAATACAGATATTTAAATATGTTTTTTAATAATATGATCATATTATTTTTACAGCTTTTTTAACTTAATGATATATTACCCATACAAATAAATACTCAGTGCTATAATTTTAATGATAGTACAATGTTCTATTATATGAATATACTATTTCAGGTTTTTTTGTCTAATATCTGGTTATTGGATAATTAGCGTGTTTCCAATTTTTTATTACAATAATCTCTGCTTTGAGAAATTCCTTGTACAACTGTCGTTTGCCACTTGCTGATTTTTTTTTCTTAAAATAAGTACCCACAGGCGGAATTGATAGATCAAGTTTTATGTACTTGTGATTTATTATACTTCCAGAAAACTTAAAATAATACTAACCATTATTGTCATAAATAATCAATTTTATTAAATGTTAAAGTGTTTCCATTTTCTATAGTTACTTAGAAAAAAAATTATCACTGTGAAGAAAACCTTTGACCGTACTACACTGGGGAATTCACCTTCACCAGTTAATCTTATGAATATCAATGAGTAGTATGGCTCATATAACTTTATCACTGTTTGGCATAATTGTTCTCTTTGTAAAATTGTAACCCAAAGATAAATCGTGGCTCTCAGGAAAACCCTTGGTTATGTTTCCATGATCTAGGTTGAATTAATTTACACTAGTAATGTGCAGCTTCTAAAATTATATTATAGAGAAACACATAATTTTGAAAATAACATTTCTTAAACATAAGAATTCTTTTTGACATAATATAGGTTATCAAGAAAGTGATAAATTATTAAAGTTATTTTATTAATAAATAATATACAGCTGTCACATCTTAAGACTAAAGCTTTTCTTGAGTTTGCATTATTTGAACAATTTCCACTATACAGTATAAACAGAGTTTTATATGTTGCAGTTGTTTTTAAGAGCATATGTCTCAAAGTGTGTTAAAATATAGACTTCTAATTTTGTCTTCCAGGGTAGTATTTCTGCCCTATAATTCTGCATACAATTAATTCACTAGAAAAATTAATTTGCTTTTACAAGCAAGCCAATTAACTTTTTGCTATTGATGTGACTGAATTTAACACTTTTAAAATAAATGTCAGTGCCTATAGAGGCACATGTTTTCACTGTAAGCACTAGTGGAATTGTGGAAAACAGTTTGTCATTGGAGAGATGTTGTATCATATTCCTGTTTTATGGGTAATTTTTTTTCATAGAGTTAGTAACTCAAATTTCCTTGAGTTTTCTCATCTGACAAATAAAAATAATAACATCTACCTGGCAGGATTATTGTGAATGTTAAATGAAAATATATGTTCCATACACTAGTTCAATGTCTGCTACCTTGCATGCAGTGCTCCCTCTCTTGGAACCAGGCAGTCCAATGATTTAAAATATAAATAGTACAAAGACACTTTATTTTCTTCTTGTTAATAATCTTTTAAACGTGAATTTTTATTATTCTTTAAGTTGGTGGTTGTTGCTTTTGATGACGGTGAGCCTGTGATGTCCAGCAGTGCCACAGTGAAAATTCTTGTCTTACATCCTGGAGAAATCCCACGCTTCACACAAGAAGAATACAGGTATTGATTCCTTTCAGGTTTTATAATACATGAAGGTTTTTGTTTTGTTTTGGTCTCTAAAAATTGATGTGATATGAATTTATCGATGAGGTAGACTTCCAATTCTAGTTTAAGCTTTTCTAAATTAACATTATATTTATTTTAAAAGTTAATATAGTTAAAGTGACAATTTAGTGTAAAGAATATCACTTTTAGTAATGCCTTGATCAATAATGGATCCATTAAAAATTATAAAAACAACTTCGAAGATACAATATTGTGTTTTTGGGTTAAAATGCAACTGACTAATGATCTAGATGGTGAGAAGTGGACATTTAGTTTCTTTCTATATTTTCTAATTTTTGACACATATCTAAAGTGATATTTTCAAAAAAAAATCAGTAATCTAATGGTCCATCAAAAGACAACTGGATAAAAAAGATATGGTACCTATATATGGTGGAGTATTACTTGTCCTTAAAAAATGAAATTTTACCATTTGTGACAACATGGATGGACCTACAGGGTATTATGTTAAGTGAAATAAATCAGACAGAGAAAGAGAAATAACATATGATTTCACTTATATGTGGAATCTAAAGAACAAAATAAACAAACAAAACAGAAACAGACTTATAGATACAGAAGACAAACTTACGGGAAGAAGAGTTGGAGTACAGGTGAAAAAGATGAAGGGATTAAGAAGTGCAAGTTGGTAGTTACAAAATAGTGACAGGGATAAAAGTACAGCATAAGGTCTATAGTCAATAATGTAATAATTATGTGTAGTGCCACATTCACTAGATTTATCGGGGGAATCACTTCTTAAGCTATATAAATGGCTAACCACTATGCTGTATACCTGCAACTAATATAATATTGAATGTCAGCTATAATTGAAAATAAATAATATTAAAATAAAAAGAGATTTTTAAAAATCTTTTAAAGATTAAATAATATGTATGTGTTTATGTGCATATATTATATAGTATAGCTATAGAGTTAGTGTGCATACTCTCTTAGTCAGGTCAGGCTGCCATAACAGGATATCACAGACTGCACATCTTATACAGCAGACATTTATTTTCCCACAATTCTGGAGACTGGAAGTCTGAGATCAGGGCACTTGCATAGTCAGGTTCTGGTGAGGACTTTCTTTTGGGTTTACAGAACACTGCCTTCTCATTTGTCCTTACTTAGAGGAAAGTGAGAAAAAGCAAGCAAGCTCTCTGGTGTCTCTTCTTGTAAGACAGTCATCCCAATATAGGGGCCCCACTCTCCTGGCCCATCTAAACCTAATTCCCTGCTAAAGGCACATCTCCAAATATCGTTCCATTGAAGGTTAGGACTTCAATGTATGAATTATAGGGGGAAACATTCAGTCCATGGTGTGTGTGTGTGTGTGTGTGTGTGTGTGTCTTTAGGAAGTGAAGAATTTATTGAAAAAATAATGAAATAAAAATTAATGTATTTTAGGATCGCTTCATAATTAGATATAAATGATAGAAAGATTTATAATGCTCCTCTGAAAATATAGTATAATTTTCTTTCATGATTGTTTTATTTTTGCCTCCAAGTTAAAACATTAGTTTACTTTTATTAGTATGTTAGGACTCACAGGAGATAATTTTCTCACAAACTTTTGAGGGAGACTCATTATTTAGCGTATATTTATGATTTACTTGTTCTGGACATATCATTAAAAGGCAGCCAGTCATTGCTTTCCAGAGGTTTTCAAACATGGGTGGAAACAACGAACTATATGAAAAATACAATATGTAGTGAAACACAATAATAGAAGCTCACAGTAGTGAGGAAGCATGTTGGAGAAACATCTTACTGTCTGAACATGATCAGCATAGTTTTGAACTGTATTTTGAAGGAAAGTAGAGTTTAGACACTCCACAAAAATATGGAGGGATGTTTCACGCCAGACTCAGCATATTTAGAAGTATAAATAAGGAATATAGGAGAATATATCGATTCCAGAATATTTTAGTAATTTAGTCTGTCTAGAGCTAAAATGGAAATTATACAACAATACTAACTGAGGCTCAAGAAAAATGAAGATTTCATATAATAGACCACTTTATCATATTCTGGAATTTAGATTTCATTCCTCTGATAATTTCTAAAAACTACCTAAAAATTTTAAGTTAGAGCAGGGTCTAAGATACTGAAGGAGGAGGTAAGTGATGCATCTGGGAACATTTACTACTCTCAACCAACTAGTTTTCTCTTTTCATAAAATGTTGTCTTTATAATATCTAAGTACTAAATTAAATTTGTAATATAAATATAGCAGAAAATCCTACATAACAGATATGTAAGACATTGAGATATAAACTATACTTAAAACAATAAGAATTATTGGTCAATGTACTGTAAAGGGCTGTTTTCTTCATTATGTATATTATTATCAAAACCCTTCCTTTTTGTTGACATGGTAACCTGTGTACTCCAATTCTTTGCTATGAAACATACAGTTTTCTACTTTTTGAGAACTTCCTTAAATGTCTTTATTTTGGTCTTCTCAAGAACCTAGATGGATGAAAACTCACTTGTGTTTCTAACCAACTTACCTAGGAGATACTCACAAAAAAATGTACTTGCTATTTAAGGTGAGTCCAAAACTTTCTCACAGTTTCAGCTCAATAAAATTCCCATCTTTGTTCTCCAAAACTTCTCGCCCCATGTCTAGTCATTCCTTGGAAGCCTCAAGAGAAGGAAAAACATGGTGCAGAACACTTTTCCTTTAAATAAACTCAACCAATTGTGTGCCTTTTCTCTGGGCTTTGAATTAGAGCTCATTTACTTGTTAATAGAAGTATGCCTCCAGTCTTCCCTAGCATATTGCTCGTTAACATTTCTAGCTAAAATATTGTGACACTAAGGCCAAGGTCATAGACCTCATCAGGGCTTTGCTCCTTTAGCTTTCTTTCTTTTTTTTTCTTTTTCAATTGTCTTATTTAATACCACCTTTTAAATATATTTTTTCAATGAATAATTTACCATTTCTTACTTTCTCTACAATAGAACTATTAACTGCAAATGGATTCTATTAATAAAGTTGTTAACTTAGAGAAGAAACAACTAGCCAATTATTTGATTCTAAAATTAACCAAATGAGGAAGAATTTTTGACCTTCCAGAAGAACATTTCTAACAATTGCAAATAATGCCCTGATTGTCTCAATTCATTTCTTATTCTAACACATAAAGGCAATTTGGTAATCTCATTGCATCCTGCATTTTATAAAGAAAATCCTACGTTAAGAGTCAATAGAATTGCCATAATAGAGTCAGTAGTGTTTGGATAATGAACAGGATTGTTTTGTTTTCTATAAAGCATCCAGAAATTTAGATAATAAAAAAGTCATAATAAGTATGGGCAGAAGATACTACTTTTTGGATAAATGCAAATAACTGAATCTAAATGTGTATGTAGGCTTAAATTTCACCTAAAACATGGAATGAGCTATTAAAAAAACTAAGGCTGATGATTATCTTCTTCATCAATCATCTCTTTATCATTTATCAATTATTATGGTTTCAAAGATTTTTAGAAGTACA
Organism: Pteropus vampyrus; assembly: GCF_000151845.1. Taxonomy (NCBI): domain Eukaryota; kingdom Metazoa; phylum Chordata; class Mammalia; order Chiroptera; family Pteropodidae; genus Pteropus; species Pteropus vampyrus. The sequence continues at coordinate 8,385,739 of NW_011888849.1, read as the reverse complement.
TAGCAGAGAGTTCCCAGGCCTCCTAATTCCCAGGGCATACAGTTAGACTTGCTAGATGCCTCACTTGCTGGATGGAGCCATGTGACTGAATTCTGGCCAATAAAATATGGAACGATATGGTCTGCATCAATTCCTGGACTGCCTTAAACTTTTCCCCTGTTAGTTGTGTCAAATGGCAAAAACAGACAAACAAACAAACAAACAAAATACCAGGAACCCTTGGGAGCCATATGTTGACAGTTGTAGAAATACTATATAAAAGGAACTTAGGCCTCTGAATCACAGCTTGACGAATAGCAACTTCAATGAACTGTTACGTGA
>NW_011888849.1:8383745-8384118 GCF_000151845.1 Pteropus vampyrus | reverse complement strand
CCATATGTTGACAGTTGTAGAAATACTATATAAAAGGAACTTAGGCCTCTGAATCACAGCTTGACGAATAGCAACTTCAATGAACTGTTACGTGAACAAGAAATTTAGGGGCTTATCTACTTTGTTAGCTAGTACCATTTCAATTAACATAGTTTGTCAAAATTTTATTAGTATAAAACAACTAATGACATATTACTCATTTTAGAAACTTTTGTCATTATATTGCAATAGTCCTCTGTCTGTCATTTTTAAAACAGCCTTCATGGTAGAATACTTTTATGCATATATATATATATTTTTTTTTCATATGTTCAACTACTAGCTTTGGCAAAATACTTACACTATTTCAGATTGCTGTGATGGCCAGCATAGT
>NW_011888849.1:8374820-8383312 GCF_000151845.1 Pteropus vampyrus | reverse complement strand
CTAGCCAAAACCCCTAAAAGGTTAGAGGTAAAAGTTTACTTCCCCTACAAAATTGTTTCAGGTAGAAAAACTTCTGTTTCATGTGATCAAATTGTGGGGAACACAAATTTTAAGATTTCTGTTCTTTGTAGGATGCAAGAGGAGGATGCTCATGAGTTACAAATAGAGGGTAGCCCTGTAAGCAGAGGTTTAGTTTTTACAACTCAGAAATGTCTTAATTTTAATACTGACTCTTTTGAATTCCTTAGGAAAAACTATTTTTCAACATATGACTAAGTATTAAGGGGGGATTCTAAAGTATTCATTTATTATAGAATTTTGAACTGAATTCTTAACCTAAACCCCTCCCTTGACCCAATTATCTTACTTTATTTTTGAAATGGCCAGTCATTAACTCTTTAAACTCAGAATAAAATTATTAGTTAGGTTAGGCTGCTGTAAAAAGAAACTCTTAAATTTCAATGGTTTAAAGAACAAGGAAACAAGTATGTTGGGCCATGTGATAGTCTAAAATGAGTATTTCAGCTTGATGGTGGTCTTCTGCATGCTGTTCTTCCACATAGCTATTCAGGGATTTAGGTCAATTTAGTGCCATCCATCTTTAGTATTCTGTTTCAAAATAAATTCGATCATTGCCATTTCAGTCCATGAAAAGGGGAAAGGGGCAGAAGTCCACATTCAGAGATTTTCTGAACCAAGTGAGGTGAAAGTTGCAAATTTTATATCAGCTCACATTTTATCTTGAAAATCCAGGCAAATGTCCACACTTGGCTTTGAAAAGGCAGAAGAATGTTATTCCTTGTTAGACAGCTTTGTTTAAGTTTCACCTCTGTTACTGAGGAAAAAGTAAAATGGTCTTTGTGGAGAACTAGCACATTGAACGTGCAATTTTAGACACATTATAGATTTTAATTGCTGTAGATATTCTAAAATAAGTTGATTTCTATTAAGAATATATAATATTGGGTCCATGAACTAATGGTGTCACAGTACAGAAACATTTTAAAATATATAATAGGGAAATAGAATACATTTCTTCTTAAAATAATAAGAGAATTAATACTTTTTTTCTTTGAATTCAAAGCAAATATTTTTGGATGTTTTAAATCATTTCAAGTTATTTCAGCTTATCAAGTATTGATATCACATATTCCAATATAAACCTTTCTGGACTTCAAGCTAAAGTTTGGCTACTTGATTACAATTAATTGCTTTCTCCATATTCTAGAAAAGTTTAAATGTCTTCATCATAAAAGTAAAAGAAAAAGAAAGTGAAAAATAAAATATAGCAAATGAAAGTTATGAGATGTAACTAGTTTTGTAGAAGCTATCAAAAAGACTTAAGAAGTGGCATTTAATATTTAGCAAAACATTTTCCAATGTACCTGTCTTACCTAGACAGAGAAACAAAATCCATTATTCCTTTTATAAAATTAAAAACATTTAAACAGTGAACTACTGACCCTTGCTTGGTAGCTGGAATATAGCAATGGGCCTGTCATTATATTTTCTAAAATTATAATAAACAGCATAATAAATACTTTAATATTTGCTGAAGGAAAAAGCCAATGGATTGCCAACTAACTTTTTGGTGACAGATAATTATTAAGTTAGCTTACCAAAGTAAAAGTAGCAATACAACAGAAAACCAAACCTTTATTTTACATACTTAATTATTATGTCTCAGTTTTCATATTTAAAAACCTCCTTTCTGCTAATGGTTCTTTGAAAAATAAACAAATAAACAAATAATTTTGTAAAATTATTTAAGGATTTTACAAAGACCACCCTAAATATTAAGTAAACTAATATAGCTTGTCAGGATTAGAACAAATTTCTGATATTATTTTTCTTGTTTATAATTTATAATATTGGAATATTTTATATGTGTAGGAAAAGATATGATTTTTGTTTTTGCTCAAATCCTGTGAACTGAAGTTGCTTCCTGATGGTCTGGCTTCAAGAAATTTTTCGGGGTAAGAGGAATCTCATAATGGGAAAGCAATTTGCCCCATACAGAGATATGTTTACTTTAAAATGGCCTGGTTTACAGTAATTCTTAAGATAAGTATGCACTTGATTCTCTTTGGTCCCTATAGCAGTTGCAATAGTTGAAACAGACTCATTTTGTTAATTTCATGACCTCTTCTAACCAATCTTTATTTGAGTCATTTAATAAGGTTAAATGAAGGATCAAGACATCATTTGCTTTATCTGTCATTAAACGAGCATCTACATTTTCCAGGGCACACTGAGTTCCCCTTAAAACTTTTGAAAACTAGATAACTCTTTAGACTGTATAATTATTTATATAATTGTAAACAACATTCATATTATTTAGAAGCATACATACAATATACAATTTCAAAATCGTAACAAATTTTTATTTTATTGAATCATTCCTGTTTTATTTTGTTCTTTCAGTTTTCCTTTTTATAAAGAAATATCAGTAATTTCAGTGTCTTAGAGTTTGCATACCCAGATGATTATTTATTTATTTTTTTCTCCTCCCTTTTCTTGAAACAAATTTCTTACGGAGTTAATGGTATTTTCTTTATCTTTTGTTATTGAAATATCATTTCTTTTGCAAAATCATCTCCAAATGGCTTCAATTTTTATTTGCAATGAATTAAGTTCAAGAATTAGCCCCTCCCTCACATAAATAAGGATTACTTTCAAGTTATTACCATTCAGGCAAGTAAGAAGTTTCTCTATATCTATATTCAATCTCATATCTTAATTTAAACCATTTTTCTCAATTTGATATTCACTGGAAGTAGAGAAAAATAGGTTAATCTTACTCATCAAAAATCAGTCCTTCGAATCATATCATATAATGGGTGAAATATACCATAGAGATTATTTAGTCAGCATAATAATTTAATACTTGATTTTTCTAATATTCTTACCACAATGTTGACTAGTCTCTTTTTAAAAACTTACAGTTGTGAGGAATTCACCACTTAATATTTGGATAGCTGTGAAAGTTGAAAAGTCAGTTCTTATGCTGAGATTATTATTACAAATTATTACTCTATTTATTCTTTTAAATTATTTTCTATGCACTTTTCTCTCAGTCTTCATCAATTTTAGCATCTGCTCCCTCTTTTAAGTAGTATGACAGTGTAGGGAAGGAAAAATAATTTTCCCTGTACCCTTCTGAGTTCTTAGCTGAGACTCTAATAAAAAACATATTAACAAGAGAAAAACAAACACAAATTTATTAACATGTATACTTTATGTATACATGGGAGATACCTAGGAAAAATGAGTAACTCAAAGAGGTGGCTTTAGAATTCAGGATTAAATATTATCTTAATAGGGTAAGGGAAAGGGGGCATATAAACTTCTTAGAAGAGTAAATAGCTTTTGGAAAGATAAATGTGTTCTTAGATGAGTAGATGGGAGATATGATAGTTTGTGAAAAAGTTTGTCTGGGTGTCGTGTTCACTTCTAGTCTGCTCTCCTGTGATCTTTCTTTGCTAGCTGATGTAGATCCTAGGGAGAAAGAATCTATGACAAATGAGTTCCTTTGGAAGGCTCTGTCTTTAGGTAGATAAGGAGAGTTAAGAGAAAACCTATCCCTAAATGCACTGTTTTGTAAGTGCCTACAGCTCAAAATAATCAATATACCAAAGTGGCATATTTTGAGGTGGCGTGTCCTAAACTTCTGTTGTATTTTAGGGTGGTATATTCTGCTACTCTTCAATTGAAATTGAGCTAAACTCTTTAGTTAAGATAGAAGTGACAAGTATTGCTTTCCTATTAATTATTAGAAGGTATCTTGACAAAGATTGGGCTTAGTGGGAAAGAGAACTCTCTATACCTTGTAGTGTCTGCCACTGACGTGGAGGAAAAGAGTGATAGCAACCATGTAGTTGCTGACCTAAGAAAAATATTAATTGGAGTTTCTCATGCTAGTTTAAAATATCTTATGACATATGGCACTCTTCTATACTGTAATAATGTTTCAATAATGGTATACTATAACCCTACAGATTTTTCTCATTTATTTTTTGTCTCCACATACATTAATATATATTAAATCTATTCAATTCATTTATTTTCATTATAACATATCAATAGGTATTAATACCTATTTTAATATATATTAAAGTTCTATATTAATATCTTTTAAATTTCTTCATTTTTATTTTCCCTCAAACTCTTTTTATAAATGTTTATGAATACTTTGAATTTAATTAATGCATTTTGAAATACTAATACTACTTTTTAACTTTAATCTCCTAATGTCCTGTGTTAGTGCCAATCTGTCCACTAACAGTTAGATATCAAAATGAGATTTAACAAGCAAATATTTTTTTAAGTGATATTCCTGTGTGAAAGAAATGATGAGGAAGTAGAGTAAGGCTAGGAAACTCTTCAAACCACATGCCTTCTGACCCCAAGTGAAAAAGAGAGAGAGAGAACAATTCCAGACTGCTATGTCTTTTAAGTGATTACTCTGTCATTTCAGTGAGATTTTGCATGATGATCAGGGAGTCCTCAATTCATAGCGAGATGGAGTGTGTCTTCCAGAAAGGGATCTACCTTAGCATCTCTACTTTTCTCCTTCATTATATGTAAGCAGCCCTTAGGAAGCATGACCTTTACATAAACACAGTGATAGACTTCAGAGGACCTCAAAAGGGACCTTGGATCAATGTGCTTCATATAGTTGGAGATTTGTGAGGCACACTCTCATTGCTACCATATGTCCCTATCTGATGAGAGGTTTTCAGTCAATTATCCATTTAGATCTCTTGGAAAATAGTTGTACTGTCATAATCAGAAAATACATTTTATATACCTTTCATTTAATCCAAACAGAAATATCAAATTCTAACAGTGATTCAAACACTCAAATACATAACATTATTTTATAATAAAGGGACTCTTGTAGGTCAAGTTAGCATTAGGAAGAATGACAATTGCTCTACTTCTCAGGATAATGGACTAAGACTTATACACACTGGGATTCACTTGTCATCTATTTTAGAGGTAAATATCGTGGAAAGGTCAATACATCTGAAATAGATCATAGAATCTAAATGTGAATAGCAATTTTGAATGAGAAATGCAGTATCACACACAATTTACCAAAAATTTTATTAAAGACAGTTGTTTACAACTTTTCCAAACAAATATGCTAGCAATATAAATATACCTTTAGTACTTATTTAAAATGGAAATGTATTAACATTGATTATTAAACTTTGCATGATTTAATGTCACCTTTATGTTCATTTTTAAGGATTCATATATTTTAAAATGCATTTTCTATAAAAACAAATTCAAAATTTTTATTTTTATATATAGAAAAGAGGCAAATGTACCTAACATTTTTATTAACCTCTTCAACAAGTTGATATTTTTCTAAAAGTTAGTATTATTCAAACTTAATGCATCATATCCAAAATAAGAATACTATCTATGTAAGTATCTTAATATGTTTTTAAAAATTCAAATCCCCTGAATGAAGAAAATAATCTTCTCAGTTCTCTATGAAAGTAAAAAATTCACCCTTTGCTCATTAATGAGAATTGGTCTTATAACAAATGACAATGCAAAAATTTTATACAGTTTATATTTAAAAATATGTTTTTTCAGTTGCTTTATATTGAAGAATAAAAAAGAGTTGATTTTGTAAAGAACTATAAAGGACTAACATTCTACCTCCTGATATGTAAAAACAGAGGAAAAGAATAATTTAAAATCCAGAAATTCATGTTTATATACAATGAAAACTGTAAACGATTTTATAACAATTGCCAAGTAAATGGTGAATGAGCAGTTCTAGTTAACATCTCATTATTCAAGATATTTAAAATTACCCTATACACTGAGGAACATTGCCATCATTCTTATATAAACCACACAAGTTTGGACTTATGGATTTTTAATCAGTAAGTACAATAGTTTGGGGAGAACTGTTGGTCTTGATTTTAAAGAACGAAAAAAAGCTATCTGTAAACTATTACTATAACATAAAATAAATTCACATGCAGAAAGCATCACTTGTTTGCTAAGATTTTCTATTTTAATTTAGATTTATTGTCCAATATGAGAGATGACTTTACCTGAAAATAACCTTTGCTATCTTTTTAGGGTGCTACTAAAATCTTGCTACAAAGATAGTAAATGTTGCCTCTTTAACTATTGAAAAAGTAACCTTTTACAAATGATATTCCTAGATCTGACTCATGGACCTACTAAATCAGAATCTTTAAGTATGATCTCCCAAAATCTGAAAATTTTAATAAGTTCTTCGGCTAATTCTTATGGTTTTAAATTTTAAGAACCAATAACTAAGAGAGAATAGAAAAACTCTACTGAGAACAATAAATGAAACAAACAAACACATAGACATCTTTAATTACAGGTATAGCTTTCATATAGTTTTCTGAACTTGAGGAATTGTTTATAACTCCAGGGCTTCAATTTTCTTGTCTTCAAGATGAGGACACTTCATAGATCTGAATAGAAGCAAAACTCTTAACAATAGTAAGCACACTTTGGAAAAGATGAAAAAAGCATGTCTAAGCATTTGATCCTTTATTAATTTTCTTATCTATAATCCATCTTAAGAATTCTGGGAGAGTTGGTATCCCTTTTCTGTTCTGTGTCTATTTGAAACTGTTTCTCTCAGTTAAATATGTAATATTAAGTCACCCTGATAAATTTACTCCAAGGTTACAAATAATAGGAGTTCTAGTTGGTGTTTTTTTTTTTCTTTCCATTTTCATTAAATTCCCTCATAGTAGATATAAAAACAGTTTCTTAATTGGTACGGATTTGCAAATATATTGAATGTTAACATGTCAAAATAAATTAGATTTTTCTCAGTAGAAGGAAAGTAATAGAGCCAGATTGAATCTCAGTGTAGTTTTATAGCATCTATATACAAACACTTTTATATACTAAACCACACGGCATTTAAAATAATCAGAAGCTTTATGTGACACATATAACATTTACTTTTATTGTTACTTCACGAACCCAACAATGAAGTTGATTTTAAATTGTAGAATAATTGTTTCATTTTTGTAAAATGTAAAAACTGGGTTTAACATTTGAAAATTACAAAGTTATTTTAGTACTGTCATTATTCAGATGACAAAGATGTTAAAAACTATTTAATTGAGAGATTTATTGAAGTCTATATTTTCAAAATATAATCAATTTGAAATGTTAAACAGATATCTATGAATTAGTTTGTACATCCATGATAAAATTCTGTGGTAGTATTTTATATATAAATTCTGTAGCAGTTAACTTTCCTGGGTTGTACTTTATCTGCAAAGATTTATTTCTAAACAAAAGACTTAGTCATTTTGATCAATTTTCTTCTTACTAAAATGCAGCTGTTTGTGGTGAATCCTTACAATGTTATATGATTCAGCAATAAAAAGTATCAAGCCAGAAAAAGCTATAGGGGAAAATAAGATATATTGTTTAAAAAAGGAGCCAGTCCAAAAATACTACATACTGTATGATTTAAACTATTACATTCTGGAAAAGACAAAAGTATACAAACAGTAAAAAGATCAGTGGTGGTGGATTCAGGAGATGGAAAGGATGAATAGATGAAGAACAGGAGATGTTTTTTGATCTCAAAACTACCCAGTATGATACTGTAATGGTGGACATATGACATTTATGTGTGTTCTAACATAGTAGTATATACAATACAAATAACAAAGCTCATGTAAAATGTGGACTTCAGTTAATAATGTATCAATACTGGTTCATCAGTTATACCAAATGGACCATATTAATGCAAGATATTAATAATAAGGGAAACTGGAGGTAACTGATACACATGGAGCTCTATACTTTGCTCAATTTTTATTTAAACCTCAAACCACTCTAAAAAACAAAGTTCATTAATCTTTAAAAACATACAACTGTTCTACATGTGAAATTTAGGGATTGTGAGGACGGTGCAAATAGTAAGATGATGAACTAATAAAATTTAAATTTGATATCTATTAAAACAGAGTTTTTTAACTTAATTTTTAGCTAGCCTTCATTTAAGTATTAATTTAGATAACTTTGAAATTTCAGTCAAAATTTGTGGGATTTGTTTAAAATGGCCAATAAAGCCCAAAGTGTTGTTCTTAGGGGGGAAAAAAAAATAAGAGCTAGTGCTGACATCAGGTGTATATGTAGGAACATGGGCATCAAACCCAACTTAGATAAGCCTTGAGAAAGAGCTTCTGGTGAAGACCTTTTTGGAAGGCATTTTTAAAATATGAAACCATCTGTCTCTCCAGTGTTCTAGGTCCATATCTGTTAAAGATATAACCATTTCCTCTAGCATGATCTTAGCAGTCCTATTCTGGATAGTGGGAATCCAGTTGACCTCTTGACTCTTAAGCTTCATCATGAAAGCTGTATAGTTCCATTACTGAACCTTATCTGTTTCAAGTGCTTCTTTTATTGTAAAAGTTTTTTCTCAATTATATCGATAGCAAATCTAGCTTTAAAAA
>NW_011888849.1:8372060-8374770 GCF_000151845.1 Pteropus vampyrus | reverse complement strand
CCATATCTGTTAAAGATATAACCATTTCCTCTAGCATGATCTTAGCAGTCCTATTCTGGATAGTGGGAATCCAGTTGACCTCTTGACTCTTAAGCTTCATCATGAAAGCTGTATAGTTCCATTACTGAACCTTATCTGTTTCAAGTGCTTCTTTTATTGTAAAAGTTTTTTCTCAATTATATCGATAGCAAATCTAGCTTTAAAAAATAAAATTATTGCATTTCGGGCACTGAACAGCTACCTGTTTTGAATTAGGTATTAAAAAGTTAATTAGAAGAGGGTTAATTATAAAGTTGATGAATTATAACTGTATGAATTAATAGCAAGAGAAAGATGATTTTTTAAAAAGCCTTTTGAGATTTTGAGAAATGCTTTATTTGGCCATAATTTTTGGCTTCTGAATTTAATCAATAGATTTTGATTGTACTCAACAGAAAGAAAAGAGGAAATGATAAATCACATTATGTCAGACTCAGAATGGTAGACCTGGAAAATACCTTTCAGATAGTTTTCTAAGACTTATAAATTGGCAGTCAGCTCATAGATCAAGCCCATAGATCAAACCAAGTCAGACGATGCTTTAAAAAGAAAACTTCCATTGCTCATCAAATGTAAAAGTTTATGGAATTCACACAAAATTTGAATTTACTCTCCACTTTAAAATCATGCCGGACTTGCATTATTGCATAGTAGTTACCCTTATTAAATAGAGCATGCAGCGTTCAATTCTTTACTTCCACCACTTTCCCTATTAATTTATGTTCAGTTCATTTTATTCAATTTTGTTATCTTTCTAATCTCTCTGGTATCTGATTTTATGGATCTTGACTTCTTCTTGCTTCATTTTGTATTTAAATTATATGTAACTCCAAAGGGAATATGTAATTTGCCCCAATCATGTAATTGGTACTTGCCAGGGCATAAAACAAAATAAAATACATCCTGCCTGGCAATAAATAAAAAAGAATTAAAATTTTGTAATTTAATGCTCATTATCATGGAGGTTCATTTAATTCTAGCCTGGAGAAAATTGCATTTTTATGGTGTGTTTTGATTCTGGTAGGAAGAAGTGTGTTGGAACAATTAAGACAAAGGTTAATGAGGAAATATTTTGTCTAGAAGTAAATCTGTTTTAAACATTTACTAACAAATAGAATTTTAAATGCTTTTAGTGATATGAATTGGATTTAAATTCTTTCTTAAATTATACCAGTTAATTTGTCCGATATTAATCATTTCTATCCAGATTGTACAAAAATACACACAAAATATTATTTTTAAAGTTTGAAATAAAAAATGGCATCTTTCTATGTTAAAGCTGAAAGTGCATTAGCTGCAGTACTTTATAAAGATCAATAAACTATGGAAAACACAAAATTTAGCTCTTATCTCACATAATAACAAGACAGACAAGTAAACAATTTAAGCAATGTCTAATTCTACAAAAAAGAAATTTAGTTTATGAAAATTATTCCAGAATATGCTAACATATGATTTTTTGTATTGCACTTAAGTTGCATGCAATTTGATCTGTCATAAATTAATAATTCATTGCTCTTATTATTGAAGCCATGTATATTAGCTATCTATTGCAGCATAATAATATTAGCACAAACATAGTAAATTAAAACAACAGATATATCATCTTGAAGTTTCTGTAGGTTAGAAATTAGTCACCTATGTTCTCTGTTTCATAGTCTAATATAGGTTTGAAATGAGGTGTTGACCACTGCTAGGGGCTCATTTGAGAGCTGACTAGAGAAGGATACACTTTCAAGCTTATGTGGTTTTGGGTAGGATATTGGACTGCAGGCCTCCATTACTTGTGGGATATTGGACTGAGAGCCTCAGTTCCTCATTGACTATTGGTCAGACATCACCTTCAGTATCTCGTCATGTGGACGATTCCATGTATTCACTTCATTAAATCCAGCAAAAGAAATAGAGTCTACTAGAAAAAATGAAGTTATAAGCTATAATCATATGTTAGATAATCACGGAGGTGACATTCCATCTACTGTACCAATTTCTATTGGTTAGAAACAAGTCACTCTATGGCCCTCATGCAAGAGGAGAGGAACACTCAAGGGTTTGAATACCAGCAGGGGAAGATTATTGAGGGCCTTTTTAAAGACTTGTGTTTACATAGCTCTCTAATTTTAACCCTTTTCAGGTTTTTATTTCACAATCACCTGGTCAACCACTAAGCAATGTGACAAACAGCATATTGTCTTAATGTCTCTTTATAATCTAAAATGTCATTCATTGTACCTATTTATAAGCAAAGCAGTCCATCACAACCTACCTTAGTATCACTTTTATAAGTGCCTTCCGTTTCATGGTAGACTACTATTATTTTTTGTTCAAAGTTAACAAAATTATGCTTTGTTCGGTATGCTGACACTATGACAATGACTAAATAAATTGCTTATAGAATATAATTGTGTTATCTCGGATACCTTAAGAAGTTTCTACACATGTTTTTCATAAATTATTTTGGACTCTTTGATTGGAAGTGATAGAAATCTTAGATAAAGGCAAAGTAAAAGAGAATTTATTTTTTTTCCATAAATGACATGATGAGTTCACCTAGCTTGAAGTATAGCAGCATTTAAAGTATTAGTCAAAGTATAGGAGATCTATTTTCGACCTTAAGTTATTTCATTTGTGTTGGTATTATTATCAATAGAAACCTACTAATAGGGTAAAA
>NW_011888849.1:8367720-8371885 GCF_000151845.1 Pteropus vampyrus | reverse complement strand
TTCGGCCAGAGATAGGTAACGTGTCTATCCATATATCCTAGACATTGGGTCAGTCCTACCCAAACCAATTAGACTGAGAATAGAGGAGGTATGATTATCTAAGCAATATCTGAATACTGTTAACAAAAGAAGACAGAAATGATAAAGAGAGTAAATTAAGTTACATTTATTGACCATATAGTTAATATATGGACCACCATTAGGTGCTGGAGCATCTATAAATAAGATAGATCACTTTACACTTAAGCAATCATATATATAGACTATAGCACCAAAGAACATAGCAATTTGGACAAGATGTTTATGAAAGGTTATATGTAATTAATTTTCCTGTCTATATTTGTGTCTCAGTATTTGTTGTAAAAGGTTTCAATGAAGGCATGATATAATTGCCTAGTGCAATCTAAGAGAACTGAGAAAATGAAGATAAAAGTGAAGGGTAGTATTAGAAAAGTAAGTATTAAAAGAAAAAGACCATGTGAAAAATAACAATAGGATTAATCTTATCAGTTTGGAAAAAGTAGCTCAAGAGTTTTAGAAATCATATAAGTTAGATAGGTTGACTAGACTAGAAAAAGGCTCAGGGACATTGTTAAAATTTTGTGTTTAGTAACCTTCTAAATCTATTGAAGCTGGATAATATAAATACCTGTGAATTATAAAAGTAAGATTATTTGCATTCATTTTTGAATATGAAGTTATGATAGCCAGTGACCAATATTATATAATGAAATTGAGATTTTGAGATTGAAATAATGTGTTATTAAAAATATATTTTTGAAATTAAGTAAATAGCATGGCATTGGGTACATAATGTAGCTACAATTAAGTAAAAAAGTGAATTTGAAATAAATATGAATTTTGTGATGCCAGCTATTCAAATACTTTTAGTATAGTTAGAGCTTTACGGTAAAGCATAAGTAAGGACTAGAAAGAAACATTTGGAAGCCATGTACTTAAATATGACAACATCAGCTACACAATAGCAACTTTAACAAGTTGAGGTAGCAAATTGTATCCATCTGTTGCTTTATTCCAGAAGGGGCTTTAGAGACAAGTAAAAAGTTTTGTATGATATTTGGCAGATAATAAAGTAGTAGAGTAGTGTGTTGCATTTTAAATTAAAAACAATACAGGTGACAAGATATTCTTAAAGGAGTATTTGCATGATTTTGAACATAGTTTTTTAGGACTGGAGTCTTAATGAAGTATATCTTTAAAACCTTCAGAAAATAGTTATTCAAATAAGAACACACATAAAGTAACACATTTTATTATTAAACTCAGCATTCCATCATGGCAAAATGGACAATAAAAAATTACTAATTTTCTCTAAACCTGCAGGCCTCCTCCAGTAAGTGAACTTGCAACCAGAGAGACTACAGTTGGTGTAATTTCTGCTGCAGCCATCAATCAGAGTATTGTGTATTCCATTGTTTCAGGAAATGAAGAGGGTGAGTAGATGTTTAGTCAGTTGGTATTTTCACCATAAACTAGTCAACTTGGATTTGAAATTAATTTCAGGTTGAGTTATTGTTTACTCTATATTTCTAACAAAAATGTGTCTAACAAATATAATTAGTAACTATGTGCTGAATCTGACTAAAAATTCAGTTATAATTACCCCCTAGGAAATACTAAATATTCAATTCTGGAAGCCTTTTCTTCCTCATATAGGGATATTTTAATGACATTTCTTCAAAATGAATGCATCATATTTTCATCTTTTAGTCATAATTATTACCTTATAGGAATCTCTTTTCACTGTTCTGTACCATCCAAGACCTATATTCCATGTTTACCTTAGATAAACCTGAGGAAACTTTAAATCATAATTATGAATGTCCAAAGAGCCACGTCCATTATAAAAGTTAAATTAGTTAAACAGTTAAATTAAACAAAGTCAAACAGTTAAATTAGACACACAATTAGCAATTGTAAGTAAATCATTTAAGTTTTGTCTACTTATCATGGTTCACTGAGAATAAAATGGTTTGTGAGCCTCTAGAAATAAATCCAGAGCTAAGTCCTTCTCACGCATTCTTTGTTTCACCTATTATCTACAGCTTAGTTGTCCTCAGTTTTTCCCTTTTGATAAGCTGAATGGCCTAGCATAATATTGGTAGTCAAAAAATAGTTAATATATATTTTATTAAATATGTGATAAATGAATGAATGTTAATTCTGTTAAAGGACTTTGCAAAGAAATTATAAAGGCCTTTTTCAAGTATTTCAACAATCAACCATTATAAGAAATTGCTGCCCCTGACGCAAGAGTTCAACATCCTACTTTTCTTATTGCTTTCTTTGTTTCTACTGTGCTACTGTGCTTCCTCTCTAAAGATTACTAAACATCCTTTTTCCTTAGACTTCCAACATCTGACTGAATTTGTGATTTCTAAATCTGTTCTGATATGTTTTTTACTGGTACTTTTTTTAGTGGTAAGAGAATACAAGAAGACAAGGTTTTTATTTCAAATAAACAGATACTATATATAACAGAAAACTGAAGGCAGCTAGGATGGAATGTGATCAACTCCTTTTTGACTATGTTGAATTTAAGATATGTGCCTTATCAAAGTAAAAATATCCAGGAAGCAAATGAAGAATCTAACTGTGCTCAAACTATACAGTTTTAAAATTTTTCCATTAATATGAGGCAATATAACACTAGGGATTGAGACCTGATTATGGAGCCAGACTGCCTGGACTTGAATCTTTGCATACCTGTAACCTTGAGCAAGTTAACCATTCCTCAGCTTCCTTTATGTAATATGAATAAAACACTACTTACTCCAAGATTTTTGAGTAAATTATGTAAAGTATTTAGAATGCCATGCATCATGTTAACTGCTATATATAAATGTCTACCCTTGGTTGAAATAAAAAAGATATTCTAGTCCAAATGATCACAAACACTATTATTTTCTGAGTCATGTGCCATGAAAGGTGGAAGCAAACGTAACTCACAAAGAACGGAGGACTTTAAACAATCTATTCTTAAGAAGCAGGCTTCACAGGTAAGTTCCTAATCCTTAAAATACAACTATTTATAATACAATTATGAATGGTCAAACTTCTCTGAGCTTAACTGTAATTCAACAGATGTAGTTTCCTAATCAATGGACAATACTTTGATACATAGTAAACCACCTCACATCTTTCATCAAGAAAAAACATTAAATCTGAATAATAAAAACATCACCCAGTGAATTAGGACAGTAGGTTTTCTTTAAATATTTATTTGAGTAAAGTGACACCTACTCAGAAATCTTTTATTTTATTTTTTTAAAACTATCATGCCATGAATTAATAGGGAATGGGCTCCAGCAGCTCAGGCTCCTTTCCATTCATTGTCACAAAGTGTGCTTCTCTGGGTGGAGCAGGCTGGCACATCAGTTGAACACAGGTGCCTTTCTCTTTGGCTTCCTTTTTTTTTGATCATTTTCCTTCACACATTTCAGGAAGCAATCTCCACTCTTAGAGTGCTTGATATGCTCAATACGTACATTAACTCTCTTGGCAAGACTCTTGCTTTTAAGTTGTTTGTTTGCATCAATGCCAACTGCATGCTGGATAACATTGTAAATTCTTCCAGTTTTTCCATGATAACATTTGTGGGGCATCTTTTTTGAACAGTGCCCATTCCCTTGATGTCTACAATATCACCTTTCTTGTAGATTCGCAGGTATGTGGCCGAAAGGAACAATTCCATGTTTTCTGAAAGGACTAGAGAACATATAGTGGGTGCTTTTTCTCTTTCCCTTTGTGTTGCTCATTTGAGTGAATTACTGGAAGATGGTGGTTCTGACTGAAAGGCTATTCTGATGCTTTCTTTCTGGGATTCTATCGGTTCTCTTCTTCAAAGATATTACCCTCTTTCCCTCACAATGACTATTTTTTGCAATCAATTCATTTATTTATCAATTTATTCAACAAATATTTGTTAATTTACTTAACAAATGTTCATTGAGCATCTATTACACACCAAGTATTCTCCCAGCCATGAGGGCTAGAGCAATGAAAAAAATAGATCCTTGCCCTCACAGAATTTTACCATCCAATAAGAAGAGAAAGACAATAAAAATTATTAAACTGATAAATATATAACATTTGGGTAGTAATAAATGCTGTGGAGAAAACTGAAGTGAAGAAAAGATACCAG
>NW_011888849.1:8367271-8367670 GCF_000151845.1 Pteropus vampyrus | reverse complement strand
ACATTTGGGTAGTAATAAATGCTGTGGAGAAAACTGAAGTGAAGAAAAGATACCAGGAATGCAAGAAGTAGGATATTATAAAATATACCAATGCGCCCCGCTCTTCACTCAATTATATATGAGCAAATTTATTTTTTAAAAATGAACATTTAAAATAATAAATCATGTTTTTGAAATAGCCAACACATAAAATTATCTATTTTTTCCTCAAGTGTTCATAGCAGAATATACAGGATAATAAGATGCATTACATCATAAAAAGTATAATAATCTAATAAGATTATAAAGTACCATACTTTGTTGCACAATAAACCACCTCACATCTTTCAGCAAGAAAAAACACTAAATCTGAGTAATAAAGACATCACCCAATGAATTAGGATAGTAGGTTTTCTTTAA
>NW_011888849.1:8348943-8367221 GCF_000151845.1 Pteropus vampyrus | reverse complement strand
TACATCATAAAAAGTATAATAATCTAATAAGATTATAAAGTACCATGCTTTGTTGTACAATAAACCACCTCACATCTTTCAGCAAGAAAAAACACTAAATCTGAGTAATAAAGACATCACCCAATGAATTAGGATAGTAGGTTTTCTTTAAATATTTATTTCGGGGAAGGGGCACCTACTCAGAGGTACTCATACAACAAAATTGTATGAGTTTCTTTAAAACAGAATTTCTGAAGGTTTTTCATACAGTAGAGGGCCATTTGAATCCATGGTGAGAAGTATAATGTGCATTGCTCCCAAATGTAATTTCTTACAGAAACATTAATTTTAAGGAGAATCTCAAAAAAAAAAAAAAGAACACTGGAATTTCAAGGCATGCACTTAGGATAACACTGATGTTGATCATTTCTGGAACATAGTTTCCAAAAGCCATCATCTTATTACTTTTATGCATTACCCTTATTATAAATAGGTGTTTTTTTAAATCACAGTGCCTTTTAAAGAGAATTATTTTTCCTTGTAGTATAAAGAAAATGACCAAGAAATCATATTTTAATTCCAGATAAGTTTGGAATTAATAACATCACGGGTGTTATCTATGTGAATGCCCCTTTGGACTATGAAACGAGGACAAGTTATGTGCTTCGAGTCCAAGCTGACTCCCTGGAAGTGGTCCTCGCCAATCTCCGAGTTCCTTCGAAAAGTAAGTTACGTTATTTAAGGGTTTTTCAATAAATCAATGGTGTTCTGCTCATCGCCTAAAGAAATACATATGTCTAAAAGTTCTCAATGAAGAATGTAAGAAGATCATGAACACTCAGAGATGTTTTCCCATTTATTTTAATTTTTGATAGCTGGCAACGCTGAGAGGATTTCATATTCCTGAAATGTCAAGACATTAACACACTATTTCCAGACTTTTTTTGTAATCTTGTAGAACACCGTCATTATTTGAGTATGTTAGATAATAAACTTTATTCTCATTCTGCTGTGAGGTACGGGCTAACTCTCTGGGATGTAGTATATTGTTAATGAGTGGATGACTGCTAGACATTCCCTGAATTGTGCGGTTTCTGGTACTTATATCTTTTCTTAGAAATGAGGAAAACACATGTTAAAATTAGTGACTAACATTTATCAACATGTATGTGTCGCATTATATTTAATTCACTCCCATTTCTAGGAAATGAAAATCATTACCTTCACTTTACAAAGACATGATAAGAAAAGGTTAAATGATTTTCTAAAAATGACACTTGTCAGTAAATGAAAAGTTGAAGATTCAGTCTCAGTTTTTAACTCTAAAATCTTTCTTCAACATTTCAGTTTGATATACTTTAACCACACTGAAAAGCAAGTAAAAGCCAATTTCTGAAGTGGGCCAGCACAGATTCTGTGAGATATTACCAATAATGGGATAAACGCTATCTTTTTTCCATTCGTTGAGGTAATACTCCTTTGCACTTAAGCAATCCATTTTTTTTTTTTTTTAACAATCACACCAACTTTTTTAGAATCTAGGAGAACTAAGAAAGCCAAATTTACTTTAACCATTAGTAGAATAGAGGCTCAGAGAAAGCATGAAGTGGGAAACAGGATCTGAAACATTTACCTTTTACTCTGGGGTCCATTCCTGGACATCCTATCACAACACTACATCAATCAGCATTTTTAGAAGGGGCAAAAGGAAAAAGAAGAGAGCCAGAGCAAGTGTCCACATGCATGTGAGTGCCACGGGAAGAGAAAGGAGAGTAAGGTGGGAGTAAACGGCAGAAGAGGAATTGTAAAATTTCCCATCTCAGGTCAATTGATGATCATTAAAAATAAATCTCTCTTTTCCTTTACTTCAAATCTCACTTGCTGATCTAGCGTTGAAGGTTGCATAGGTACAATAAAATATGTTGAAAAAAATCAGATTATACACAGTGCGCCTTTAGAATTAAAGGGATTAAGTTGTCTTGCATGATTAAACATCACTTGCATAATTAAATTGTTTAAAAATAACACACCAGTTCTTTGAGTTTTTAAAATCTTTAAACTTCAGGCATTTATATTTTTTATAAAATCTAAGGCATCAAAAGGTTAGGGTAGATCTAATTTACATTATGTAAACTCCCTTATTGCAAATAAAAATAAATGTAAAAGTTCATCAAAAACTATATTTGTCACCTTCCTTTGAAACAAATGAGTAGTTAAATTTAAAAAAAAAATTTTGGTAAATATTAGGTTGTAGAACTTGGTATTTTTTACAAAATAGCTCTGATTTCTAGGAATCAAAATATATATAGTTTTCATATATGAATATAACACAACTAGCTCTCATGACTGTAATTTGAGTGTAAATCTAAGGATAATAACAATTTACCTAATGCACACATGTAGGCTTTTATGTGCCCCATTATGTATGTAGAGGAGAGACAGAATAGCAAATACATGAATTATCCTCTCAGAAATTCAAGAATCCTAAACCCTAAATATTAGTTTAATGCCTGATTCTTGAATATTGTTACTAACATTTCATGACTAACCTTTGCCTCTTCAATGTGAAATACAGATTTGTGTTTCTAACACAGTTTTATTTATTAATGACTGTTAATGGCCTATAATCAATTCCTAATCCATTAGATATGCAAATAAGATCATTATGTAAATTGAGGTTAATTAATTAATTGTTTAAAAGTTCATCCTTTCTTCAGAATTAGCTGCCCTATGGTATTTAGCTCTACCACATATCGTATGAATAAAGATAATAAACAGAATAAATTCAATTCATTAAAGAAGTATTATTGTGATGCCTTACCAAGAAGTTATTAATGAAGTCATTTGCAAAATGAGTTTTACAACTATGCTGTAAGTGAATTTAATATTTAAATAAAAATTAATAATTAAAATAGAAAAATTTAGAACTCATTTCCAAAATTTGACATCAGCAGAATTTAAAACACTTTAATATTTTAATACAGAACATCTTAAATATAAATAAAATTACAGATACTGTTACACTGAACTTCCACATATTAACTATCCAGCTTCAACATTATTGAGTCCTGGGAAATCATTTTTTCTATACTTCCAATTGCTCCCTCATTCCATTATTTTGAAGCAGAGCAGAGACAATATTTCATCTGTAATATGTATCTCTTAAATATAAGGACTCTTAAAACTTAATTACAATACATTTGTTACTTGTCCCAAATCAACAAAAATTCTTTAATATCAACAAGTATCCTGTCATATTTACATTAAAATTTTATTCACATCAGAATTTAAATAAGGTCCATATATTGCAATTGGTCAGTAGGTCTTTTAAGTCTTTTTTAATCTATAGGCTTCAGCACTGTCACTTCTTTTTATTCACCTTGTTCAAAAAACCAGATTTCTGAAGTCTAGATATTGATGACTATATGTTCAGTGGCTCATTTCATATTTTTCTCTGTCTTCTCTATTGCCTATAAATCAGTAGTTAGATCTGGAGTCCTGACTAGATCCAGGTTTTTGTTGTTGTTATTTTTAGAAATAAATCATAAGTCCTCCTTATCCTACTTTCCAAGACCCTTTGTAGTTGCCTGAAACCTCAGATAATACTTAACCCTGAATGTACTATGTTCTTTTCCTATACATCTATATCTCTGATAAAGTTTAATTCATAAATTAGCACAGTAAGAGAGTAATAAGAAAAACTAATAATAAAAAGAACAATTATAACAATATAATAAAACTTATGTGACTGTGGTTACTCATTTCAGGAGATCTCTTGCTGATGCCTTCATATAGCCTCAGTGTTTTCTGGTGCAACACATTGCTGTCAATTGGAACACATTTTCGGTTCATGTCTTCTGCCCACAAATGTAATGTCTTTCCCATCTTAACTAAACATTTGTCCTGCACTGTGGCCATAACTTTCAGTTTGAGGTGCAACATAGCAAAACTAAGACAAATTTCTTTCTCCTTCTTCACAATTTCATGGATAGAAGATTTGTTCTTACTGTAGATTTTAGCATACAGTTTGTTTTCTTTCATTATGAAGTGGGGAACTTTTACTTTTTTACTTAAAGGAAGCACTTTATGGCTTCTCTTTGGCATATCTAATTTGCTAGCATCACTACTCTTGCACTCTGGGGCCATCATTAATTAAAAAAAGGGTAACTTGAACACAAGCACCACAATACTAGGGAGGTTGATCTGAAAACCCACAGGGCTACTAAGTGACTAATGTGTAGAGAGTAAATCAGTGTGGAAACACTGCACGAAGGTTTGATTCACGTCCTAAGTGGGATAGAAGAGAGATTTTATCATGCTACTCAGAACAGCGTGCAATTTGAAACTTATGAATTGTTAATTGAATTACTTATGTCTGAAATTTTTCATGTCATATTTTCAGATGATGATAACTGAAACCATGAAAAGTGAAACCGGAGATAAGGGGGGACTAGTGTATGCACTGTTTCTTTAAGGGGGTACATCAAATCCCTTTGACTCTCCTTTTGTGATAATAGCATCCACCAATAGTCATTTCCTACCTATTAATTCCTTTCATTTATACTGTGTTTATTTACTAAAATATTTCTATAAAAAAGAACTTCTCCATATCAAATAATTGGTAACCCTGAGGTCCTGCTCTCATAGTAAAGGTAGGGAAAAAAAGTATGTTTCTTTCTTTTAAGTCACTGGACTTCAAAATAATAAGTTGATTCACTTTCATACTCCAAATGTGACTACTGAGATATAGATTTGGTTTTATGAGCAATCTAGATTCTGAGATTGTAGTTTAAAAGGAGAAAGAGACAATATGCAAACAAAAGGGTGGGCTGGACTCCAGTAGGTAAACAAATGGATGTGACTGTGCTCCAATAAAATTTTACTTACTAAAACAAGCGTGGGCCACACTTGACCAAGGGACTGTAGTTTGCTGACTCTTGTTCTTATTCTTACTTTTACTTTATATAATATGCTTAGAATCCTTTTTTATTTTCTCTTGGCTATTTTTGTATATTTTCTACTGTGAGCAATGCTTCTGCTTCACCTCTACCTTTCCTGCACATCTAATTTGAAGTAACATTGTTTTAACACTGTTAATATTGATAATATAATCAGTCATATAGTTATTTGTATCTTGTGCTCTAGTAGACTCCTCAGAGCAGGCTCATGGGATCAGCATTTGCTATGTTCGTATGCATTATTTAGAGTTTATTGGAGGCCCTTATAATTGAATCTGTTTGGCTAGATATTTTATATGAGCCTTGACTCATATTTTTTTTTCTTTGACTTAAATATATAACCCCATTTTCTTCTACAAAGCATTAAGGTCAAAAAGTATAACTATAAACTGGTTTCCTTTTTCAATGAGTGTTGGATTTATTTTCTAGTTTTCAAAGAGTTTACATTTTTTAAAGTCCAATAATTTATTTACTATACCTACCTGTTGGCTATTCTGAGTCATTTTCTGCATAAATATGATATATCCATTCAAGTACTATTTCAGGAAAGTTTCCTTGAATTCTATATTTTATGATTTTCTCTGTTTTCTTAATTTGTTTTTCATCTTAGGAGACTCTTATTATATAAGTGATGAATCTCTTTTTATATTACTTTCTGTCTAAACTAATTTATTCATTGCATTTAGATTTAAATTTTTTATTTATGATTTTTTTCTAATTCTGATGTGTTTTTTTTTTTTATAACTTCTCTTTGTTAGGTAAATTAGCTTGTTTCAAAACAGGAAGGTGCAGTTTTTATCTTTTTAAAAAATGACATCATTTTCTTACAGCCATTATTTTTCTTGCTATTTTCTTTTTACTTTGTGACTTTGACCATGATCCTTTTCCATCACTCATGACTAAATAAAATTAGCCTATTTATACTCTTAAAAAAGGAAGGTGTGCTAGGGTAGCTTTTCTAATTCACAGCTCTAGAATACCTGTTTTAGTTATTTTTGTAAAGTGTTCAAAATATATATCCTTTTACTTTTAGAAATCCACTTGCTTTTTTCTGCGCTCCCACTTTAATGGGAGAAATTTTCTTTTCTGTTTTTCTTTTTCGTTTTTGCCCTATTGTGTTTGTCCTGCTCAATTTATATTCTGCTCTCAGTGTTTTCACCGTAGTGTGTGTGGACTTTTGTCCTGCTACTGCTTTCATATTAGCTTAGTAACTTTTCATTTTGTGCAGCTGGTCAACCTTGAGGTTCACTGGCTCCCACAACCAACAGAAATTCTTATTCTTCCCTGAACATCCTTAAGAGTATTTGTCATCATACTTGCTGATATAATAGAGATTTTGTTTATGTCATTTGTTTTTCACGACCATTCACATTCTATGATTTGAAAGTTAGCTTATTGCTTTATTTAATTGTAGATGTTTTTTGTGGAGTTTTGGTTTGATGCTATATTTTCCTACTTAAATAAATTTGATAGTGAGGAGGAGACCTAGAAGCAGGAGAATTTCCACAGAAATAACTATACAGGTTAATAATCTAGCCCTCTAAATGTCCATAGATCTTGATAAAAAATAAAAGAATCTTGGGCAGAAATGAAGGACTTTATCACAACAAAAATACTAGCAGGTGTATCAGCATAGTGATCAGCATAGTGATGCAGCTCTCTAAGCCTCAAACTTCACAGGCAAATTGTAGAGCCAGATAAAACCTGCTCATGAGTGGAGTACACCACAAAAGAACTCTATACTTAGAGATTCTGCTGCTGTATAGCAAGCATAACCAAGTGTTTGTCAAATGGGAGATCAGGTAAATTGCTGGACTACGTGATACATTCCTACAAATAGTATCTCACTTTTCAGAACTGCCAGCTGCATAGATAGTCCTGTGTCCCAGGTGAAAAATGGTCAGGGCATTGCCACTTTGGCACACTCAGAAAGATGTATAGAACTATAAAAGGCCCAAGGTTTACTGTCTCCCAATATTTTAGTATCAAAATCTCGGTCTGTTTGTAATGAAGGAGGACACTGGAAGATTCAAATATTACATTGTCACCTTGATAAATTTGCTCAGATATCTAAATGCAAACTTTAACCAAAGGATATTTGAAATATTTATTGAATCACTGGAATTGTTTCACAGTCGATGAGTTTGAAAGAATGGGAACTATGTAGCCTTCTGATTTTTCACACTATGTTAGCTATTACTAAGTTTAGGATTAAGTTTTCAATGGACTGCATTTTTTTTTTTTATTATTCCAGGGCTTCTAGATATACTTTTTCCCTCTCCTAACTACTGGCTTTTATCTTTTAAACTCCATTAATCATATTTAGAAGTAGGGGGCAAAATAATAAATACATGATGAAGTGAATAAATGAATTCTGAATAAAATAGTCGAAGTTAACAGAAAGCATTTTTAAAGAGCAATTTTTCCAAAAGGCGAGGCGAGGGCGCAGCGGGGGAGAATGGCATGGATGATATAGGCTCTGTTCATCCCTCTGGCAGCCAAATCAAAGTTGTGACAGAAACAAAGAACACACGCCAAGGAAAATCACTTGGGATCTAGATGAACAAGCCATACAACTAGGGAGAAATCTAATAAATCATCTTGCAACGGCAGAAGGTAGGATGGGGCGAGAAAGTGAGGCTGCCCCTACTGAGCAGCTGAGTGGGACGGAGGCTGCAGCAAAGGCAAAAATCAATTTGCTGAAGGAGAATACTCCAGTGCTGAAAGTGTCCCATGGATGATGTCTCTTTAAACACCAGTCTGACCCAAAGTATGTTCAACCATTTCACAAGAGTAATATTTAATTTGGAACTTTCCTCCCTATCTTACCAATTTTTTCTCCTCAGTTTCCAACTGCAGATGATGGCAATCTGAGTTAAAAAAGCTGCTTCTAGTAAACAGCAAGGAGATGATGAATAGAGAAAAAGGAAATCTTTTATCTCTTCTCTAAAGGCAGTAGACTTTCCAAGAACACATTTTAGCTGAGAAAGGGAAAAAAATTACCATTAAATGAAATTTGAAATATTGACTGATATGTTGAGTTAGAGAATCTTTTGTTTTTAAAACTTATCATGATCACAGTGCTTTCTATTAACTAGAACCACGTTTTTAAGTACTCATGGGATTTCTTGAGCTTTCATTTGACAGCAGAAGAAAAGACTATCTCGAATCAGCAGAATATAGGAGATAGTAGAAAAGAAAAAAAATAGACTTATGATTATATTTCATATGTCTATATTAAGCATACTGATATTTCAGTGTGGCTAGAAAGTAGAATATAGTCACAACATTTTTTATGAATTTAAACTCCATGAGGGCAGAATTTTCTGTCTATGTGTATTGATATATCCCAATAGCTTAAAATGCACAGCACATGAATATACTCAATAAAATTTTGTCCAGTGAATTAGTGAGTCTGGAAAATTAAGGCCAGATTATGAAGGGTTCGAATATCAGGCTAATAGTATGCAAATATGCAACATATATACCACCTATGCTTCCTATGCCATAGCAGACATCATTTTTTCATTGTCATGATTTAGGTAGTCATTACAACAGATGCAGCCAGTAAAATGTCTTAATTATGGGAATGTGTTTAGGAGCTGCCTCCCAGTGCTTGATATGACAGGGACTCTGAAGAGCTTTAGAGGATTCTCTCCCTCCAATATAGCTGGGAAGTGAAGATTGATTTCTCAGTCCTTCACCACAAACCCTCTGGTCTTCCAGATTCTCAGTTTTTATTTTTCTTCTACTGGTCCCATTCTGTCAGATATCCATAATTTCTTCTTTGGCTCTCATGTTTTTTTGGCCCTCATTATTTTTGATCAAATAATTATCTTCATTCTATGAATGAAAGATAAATGTGAATGCATTAATGTTTTGAATATGTTATTTCAAAATTATGAATTCTCTTTTGTTCCTGTCTACGATCTCTGTCTCCCCAGACCAACTCAATCTCTCCTGGGTTCAGGACAGAATGTTATTGGTCCTGAAAAGTTGTCAAGGAACTTGTGTTCAGAAGAACTTTCACGGAAACATATCAATATTACTGCCACAAAATCATCCACATTCTTATATTTTTCTGTAGAACAAAAGCAATAATACACATCTTTATAGCTCAGTTTGATTTATGGAGTGTTATAATTGAAGTGCAAGTTTTCTTTTATGGTAATATGATAATTATCATTAAGTGTAGAAGAAAAAAACAATAGCTTTCTATAAATATGTCATTGTGTTTTGATCCAATAACTAACCTTTCAATCAGGAATAAAAGACAAGACAATTAAGACAAACCTTAAACTGATGATATAACAACTCAAATGCTATTGATTTTATTTTATGTTTTAGGATACAATGTGTAATACATTTCATTTTTCTTGGCTTTTCTAGTTCCAAACAGAAAGTCTGTGACAAATAATGCTAATGACTCCTTGCTCATGTTTAACTGACTTACAAAAGCATTCCTCGTATAACTTCAACAACAACATTGCAGAATGTTATGTTATTTTTTCAGTCCTAATATTCCAGGTATGTTCAAGGCCTTATATTTCTAATATAAATATATGGCCACAGTTTTAGAAACTCTATTCAAACTTTATTACTTTAAAACTTAGATATTACTTTATGAAAACTGATACCATAATGTCCTTTGTGATTTTTTTTTCTCAAATATTCTAGGCGTCTTATATATACAGATAAGAAAATTACATTTTTAATAAAACAAATTTATCTCTCCAAGAAAATGATTCAATTGTGAAAAATAGCTTAGTTGAAAATGTAATTTTAAAATGGAATTTTATTAATACATTTGTGAATCCAAATGCATTGGAGTATTCTCAAAACTGATTTATTGAACAGGTGACAGTGATGTGTGATTTGCCTTTCTTAATTAGACTATAGAGTATAATATATATTTCTTCAAATGTAATATGAGGAAAATTATGTTTCATGAGGAAAACATTTTATATGGCTTCCATGTATAATTACAATTAAAATATTTAAGAATCAAGGAATTAATAAACTGGTTTTCATTAACTTATACTAAGAGTAAACAATGGGGCCAAAACTTAGGAGTTATATTTTTTTTCATTCTTAGGAACATCTGTTTAATTAATATAGTTAATAATTTAATTTTGTCTTAGCTGTTTTAGTCTGAATTTAATTTGAAATTCAAAATAGATATCATTCACTAGTTTACAGATATTTTTGCAACCTTATATTCTGTTTCTAGGACCAGTAATCATTTAATTGATAATAAAGCCCCAGAACTATGCAATTGGAAACTCCCATTTATTAAGAATTTTTTTTAATATTTCAATTATATGTGACATACAACATTATATTAGTTTTAGGTGTGCTACATAGTGATTAAACATTTACATAATTTTTGACTCGATCACCCTGATAAATCTAGTACCCCTCTGACACATACATAATTATTACAATATTAGTGACTATATTCCTTTTGCTCTACTTTGCATCCCCATAACTATTTTGTAACTACCAATTTGTACTTTTTGATCCCTTCCCTCCATTCACGCATTTCCCCCAAAACTCCTCCCATCTGGCAATCATCAAAATGTTCTCTGTGTCTATGAACCTGTTTCTGTTTTGTTTGTTAATTATTATTTTATTTTTTAATTTCACATATAAGTGAAATCATATGGTATTTGTCTTTCACTGTCTGAGTTATTTTACTGAGCATAATACCCATTCATGGTAGAAAACTCCCATTTCAATAGAGGCAAACTATACCTTATTAAATATGTGGGAAAGAACCACATAGAAGGAAGGAATGTGAATAGGACAAATCTTCAGAAATTTCATTTTCTCAACTTCAGTGGGATTCCCGATCTTGTTTTGCTTGCCATTTTCTAAGTCACTGTGCACATAAAACTATGCACAGAAGAGCTGAAACTCGTTAAATCAGACGCATTACAGAAATAGCAACATTTCCATAAATGGAAAACTGAAGCCATTTTTCTGTATAAGATAAGTATAAAATTAATTTTAACCATTAAAAATATGGAAGAAAATTATCAGAATTTTCTCCTAAATATATTAATCATTCATATTGTTTATGAGTGCAGTAACTAACCCTTTGAAATCTATTGTTATATAATCAAGGTCAGGTTTTCATTATAAAATAAGACAGCACTAGTATTTTTAATATTTTGCTAAAGATTTAGTATAGCTGTTAGATTCATTTTATTTATTTTTACCTCATAACAAATGAAAAGTGAACATTCTTTTCTCTCAGTGACATATTTTATTTTGACCATCCTTAACAAGCTGCTGAATTTTTTGGTTGAATATGCTAAGGAAATAAAAAAAAGCTTTTCATTAATAAGGCAAAAAATAAATTTCAACATTATGTTTATGTAATAGAATAAAATATAGGGGAAAGAACCATACAGTAGAAATATAAACAGAATGAACCTTCAGAGGTTTCATTTTCTCATTCATCTTCAGTGAGCTGCTTGATCTTGTTTTGCTTGACATTTCCTAGGTTACTGTGTTTCTCAATTTCCACACTGATTATTTTCCTTTAATCTCAAGGAACTATACCTTGCTATCTTTGCTTGCACTATTACCTCTAAAATGTCCTTTCTTCATTGTTTCACAGATAAACTCCTAATTACAAGGCTCAGCTTAAACATCATCCCATTTTTGAAACTTTCCTTAATCATTCATTGTATCATGGGAAACAAATACAGATGGCCTATGAGTTCTCAAAGGCAAGGAGATAATATTATCCAATTTCGTATTGCTTTTTCCATCTCAGGAGCACAGGTACTATGTGGGTGATCTCAGAGGAGATACAATTTGAGATGGATCCTGAAGGAAAAATAGTATAGGTAATAGCATGGAGATAGAGAAGATATATTTCAGGGGAAAATGGTGAATACTCCTTTGCCTACACAATAGATAATTTACCTAGTAAATTATGTTTGATGCTGAGGGGAAGCAGAATTTGGCATCCCAGAATATGTCTTTTGGGGTACTGATTATTTTAATCTGGCTATTTTTAAGAAAATAAAGATTCAGGAAAAACTTCTGAACTTCCGCATAACTGCCTAAAGGAAGTTAGAGTACCAGCTCCATGAAGGGTGCTATTATCATAGATACCTATAATTTAATATGAACTAGGTATGATAGGGAGAAACCAGCAATGCCCATTTGATCAAAGTCTTCTCTGTGTCCCATTTTACAAGACTGCCTAACAAACATTTGTTTATCAAACATTTGATTTTCCATCTCCATGTGAATTGCTGTCCTGCCCTTTGAAGTCCCAAACCACAACTCCCCTCTTCTTCTTAGTCCAAGATGTCATATAAGCCTTAACTGCCTAATCTGTCATCTGGTCTCATATTCTTATGGAACTCTTATATTTACGTGTATAGTAAATTTGGTCATTTTGTCCTATTAATTTCCCATGTTAATTTGATTTTAGTCCAGCCAGAAGACCTTAGAAAGTATAAGGAAAATTATTTTTTTTCACCCCGCAGTGCATGCTCTGATGTTTTCTATTAAAGAAATGCTGTCACGTTATCTATTGCTCTGTTGAACTTTACCATTTGATGTTTAATATTTATATACAAAAAGCATATTGCATTTACTCTTAGAGCTTGTTATGATTGACTTTGGCCAAAATTTGTGTAATTCTGACCTAGACTAATTAGTAGAAACATCATTGTATAACTCTTCTCAGTGATTATGAATTGTATTACATTTACAAAGACATTTTATGAATTAAACATAAGAAATTATAATAAAATGCTAGATATATGGCCAAATAACAGAACTGCTTCTTTCAAGGATAAAAATAGTAAATATATGTACAACATAGGATACTGAGATTGTGCTGTTTTTGATTCTGAGATCAGATATTACTCATTATCCTTGATTACATTACATGGATTGACAAAGGCTTTGCGGGTCCTCTTGTATTATTAATCTTTGACTAATGCTAGTATTCTTACGATTATGTAGCATCAAGATAATTTACATAAGAGATACAAGACTTGGACTTTATTTCTTATTTAATTATGCAGGAAAGGTATATATCTTATTTTTAGAAAAAACTATCCTAAATTATATTAATGGACACATTGAGATATTTATAAGAATAAAGTAAACCAAGTAATTATTATATGTGTTTGTGTGTGTATGCAAATATGAAACCTTTCTTACAGGCTAATACTTTTTAAGTTTTTATTTTACTTGCAACAACTATGCTTCTTTTATTTTTGAAATACATGTAATATGAATCTGTTTTCTGTCATGTGGCTCCTGAAACATTATTTTCATTAAATGATATATTGAGTACTTGATAAGTATCAGAATTTTTCTGAGTTAGGTAAGGGGATAAGTAAGATGACATCATTGTCTTCAAAGAATTTATATTCTAGTGGAGAAGCTATGATGCTTAAGCATAAAAATAAATAGTAACACCAAAGAAGTATGTGGCCAATTGCAATAAGAGAAACAAACAGACATGCATGGTTTGAGTGTAAAGAAAATAAATGCTGCAGTGAATTAAATAGCTTCTTGATTCATGAAGGATGTGGAAATGTTATTTGAAGCAATAAGTGGTCTTGTTTAATGCAATCGATTCTGATTAGGGTAGATGGAAGAGGAATGAGAAAGGATTGAGGGAGAAAATTAGAAGAAAAGGCTTGGGGAAAGGAATTTACAAGGTGAATTCAGAGAACAGTGAGCAGCGTAATGGTACCAATGAATTCATGAAGAACAGAAATGAGAGACAGATAAGTAAAAGAAACATCATAAAGCAGCGTTTCTCAAAATATGGTTTTTGAATTACCTAATGTTAATCACTTGAGGTGGTTGTTTAAAAATATTTTTTTTGTACTTCTTTTCCTCAAATTTACAGAATTAAGATATCTGGAAATAGAAAAAGGAAATCTGAGTGTATAGGATGCTACCTGTATGTTTTCAGCTTTAATTTTTTCACAATTATTTGAAGATATGCTTGCAGATTATTTTTAGGGAGAGAAATAACATGACAAAGTTTAGTCCATTGTGTAGGATAGTTTGGAAAGAGAAAGAATAAAGATTAAAAGAATAGTCTATGCCTGAATAAGCATTGGGCTAGTATTTTAGGGTTCTCCAGATGAATAGAACTGATAGGTTTGATAGATAGATGATAGATGATAATGATAGATATATAGATGATAGATAGATGAGAGATAGAGAAAGAGAGAAAGAGAGTGATGATAGAGAGATGATAGATAAATTGACAGACATGGACATAGATATAGATAAATTTATTTTGATGGATTGGTTCACATGATTACAGAGACTTAAAAAGTGCCATGACCATGACTGGCTGTCTGCAAGTTGGAGGCCCAAGAAAGTTGCTGGTATAATTTCAGTCTAAGTTCAATGGCCTGAGAACCAGGAGAGTGAATGGAAATAGTGTAAGCCCTAGTCTGTGTGAAGGTCCAAGAACCAAGAATGCCAATGTCAGAGGGCAGAAGAAGATGGATTGTCAACCTCAAGCAGAGAGCACATTTGTTGTTTCTCCACTTTTTTGTACTCACTATTTAGGCCCTCAACAAATTGGATGATGCCCACCCACATTGGTAAGGGTGACCTTCTCTACTCAGTCTACTGATTCAAATCCCAAATACCCTCACAGATGCACTCAAAAATAATATTTCACCAGCTATCCGGGCTTCCCTTAGTTCAGTCAAGTTAACACATAGAATGATCAATATAGCCAGTGAGATGGGGAAAATATAGGACATATACAAAAGAAAAGTTGATGAGAATTGATGACTGGAGATGAAGAGAAAGGAATAAAACAAAGATAATTTTATACTTTTGATCCTAGGTAACAGAAATCAGGAATATAGTTGGAAATAAGAAACTGAAAATTTGAAAGATATTCAGAATTGGGCATAGAGATTTTGGAAGAAATCACATAAAATGATTACTTAAGCCAAAGAACTGTTATGCAGAAGGCCACTAGCATCACATGATATAAACATAAAGTGAAGTTTAATTTGGGAAATCAAGCAGAAAGGCATCAAAGAAAAAAAAGCATCTCTTGCGCTTCCCTAACCCATAGAGAGAAGAACCTAATTGGTACATACCCAAACACACCATAAAAAGAGCTAAAAGCAGCAGACTTTAAATACTACTACTCTACATTTTGAAAAGGGAATTTGGAAGTGAGGTAAGGAAAAATGCATTGACCATGTAACAATGGGAGCTTCCTGGTCAAGGAAACATCCTAAAGCAGGGGAGCTGATGAAGCTAAGCAACTTGTACCAGGGAGAGGCAATTTAGCTCCATTGAACCAACACTGATCCAATGACCTACTTACACATTTATCTCTCAGAAAAGAATTAATGAGCCTCCAGGGCCATCTAGGCATGTCTCTTTGAGAGACTGGCAGGAGAAAAGAGCAAAGGACTGAGTTTGGAGAAGCCCTTCATTTAGTGAATGAGAGAAAGAAACAGCCACTGAAGGGACCATGGAAAAGAATAGTTAACATGCGTAATGATGGCCTGTTAGCCAAAGGAAAGGAGAAATTTCAAGACATGTAGAGGATGGTGAAAACATCAAACATTACTGATGTTCGAGAAAATTTATGACTAAAGAAAATACTTTCAATGACACTTAATTTGACCACACAGTAATTACATTTAATTTCAAATAGCAACAATATTTATTGAAATTACAGTAGGTAATTATAAATAGGAACTTTTCCTTTTCTTCTTATACTTTATAATAAACAATTCTCATACTCTGGTGCAAATGAAGACACTGCCTCAAAGTGCCTTTTGAAGACAGTGTTTCTTTCCTTTGCTTGTGTGGTCTGAGCTCTTAGATGATATGCCACATCTTTCTAGGGTTTGCAATTTGGAATTGACGCCATGGAGGCCAACTTAACATTTATGTAGGATGAAATACAATATTACATGTTTTTAGTATTCACGATATGAATTATTCTTTCTTTTGTGTTTCAAAATTTACTACCTGAATTTTCCTGTGAAAACCTGACTTAATTTTTTATCTATGCAATAAACAATTAACAATTTTGTGTATCTTAAATATTTCTTGATTTTTTAATTTTTATATTTTTGAGTCCTGCATTTCAGTTTAATTTATATATCATATGAAAATTTTATGTTTCAGAAATAATAAACATAAATTTAGTTTATCATTCTTTTTAATCATTATTCAAAACACAAGTTTTCTTCTAAAGCGAATTCATTTTTTATCCCAGGAACATTTATAAGTTCAATTAGTCAATCTCGTTCCTGTTTTGCTCTCTCTTGATATCTTGCACCTAATTAGTCCCCCATGTAATATCTTGAAAATAATTGCAGACAAACAATTTAAGGGAAATCCTTATTTTAAATGCTGTCGCTTTCAGTTTTCAAAGTCTGTTCTCAGTTATTTATTTACAGCATATGCTTTCTATCAAGATTCCTTGATAGAGATTGCTATGCTTATGTTTTATTAAAATGCATAAGGCAGTTGGATACTCTAGCCAGTCCAAGATCTCAATTATCCAATGGAAGATTCCTATTAGATGTTATTCCATAAATGCTAAGATATACATGAGATTAAAGGACAAGAGGTAAAGAGAAATTTTATTAAAAATATTTATTTAAAAAATGTTATAATTTACCAATGGCACAACTCAAATTAAAAATTACCTTAATAGAATAGTAGAGAAAAGGTAGGTACCTAAAAATTTAATGTAATAAATTGTTCAAGTTCCCTGACAATGATATCAAACAGGGCTGAGTTTCATATACATCTTTGATCTTTATTAACCTCTCTAAGCTTTAGAATCTTCAACATTATATATCAGGATAAATATTACTACACCTCTTAGGGTGTTTGAAAATTTTAAGCAAAATATTATCTGCAAAGTACTTATTAGAATGATACCAAATTTAAAAAGCTAAAATTATTACTATTATTTTTATTGTTATTACTAGCTATGATACGTTTGAGTGACATTTAAAAATATAGCAATCATATACTAAAAATTCTTCATTCATTCCTCTTAATTATTGTATATAGGATTCCTTGTGTTTTTCTCTAATTTCTTTACTTAATGAATGGTTGTAATTTGGGACATGTTAGAAAAGCAGTCATACTTTTCAGAGTCTTTAAATTTGAGTACCCTGATATTTATCGACAATCAGACAATGCATAAACAAAATGGACAACATTTCTCCCCAAATTAATGGTCATAATAATATAATTATCCATTTTGAAAAGGAGAAAATATGAAAACTATAACACTTGATTAAATTTTGACCAATAAGTGGAAAATTTTTATTTTATAATATCTTTGGTACTTTGGAAGGGAAAATGCAAACTCTTTCTGTAGGTGGGGAGATATGGCCCCTATTCTCTGATATGGACTAAATTGGTCATTCCCAACTGTACTTGGAATGGTTATTTGGTTGGAAACAAACTAAAAAGAACTTATCAAAAGAATATTTTGTGGCTTGCACAAAGGAAAAGTTGAAAAAAATCTAAGGAAGGACAAAGAAAACAGAGAAGCCTTATCAATTTTGATCAGAAGCTCGAAACACCTGCTTTTTGGGGAGCAGTGCCATTGAGACACCTGGGATCATATAGTTAAGCACAAGTATCAAATATCTGAGGGGAAGCATCTGATTAGCCTGTGTTACATTGTACATGTACCCTTGGCCAAGGGTGGAGTTCAGAGCACTGTGATTGACAGTTTCACTAAGAGCACATGACATATTAAAGTATAGTAACTCAAGGGGGAAAAAAATGGGAGTTCTCTGTCCAAAATAATGAAGGAAGGAATGTTTGGCAGACAAAGCAAAAGATTTTACTTTACCTTTTCAAAAACCAATTTAGACGCCAAATGTGGTTCACTGAAAAATTTAAGTGAGAAGTATGAGGACAGACAATACAAAAAAGTGAAATGTGATTGACTGAACTATTTAGGTGAGCAGGTAGGGACAGATGTAAAAGAGTGGCATATTACTTAAAAATTATAGTGCTATATATCATTTTCTATCATAAAGAAAATTTAATTTGTATTTTTACTGAGACTGATGCTTAGAAATTTAAATAGCTGATTTACTAGAACTTTTCACAATTTACAAGTTTATAATGCTTTAAAAAATTTCTTTCCTCTTAGAAATTTTGGAAAGATTAAAGATAATGTTTGAATATAATGAAAATTGCAGGAGCTAAAAGCCCCTATTTAACAAGAATTCATTAAATACTTTCTAAGGACTAAATTTAACATGTTCATTGCATTAAGTAGTTGTAGTTAAATTACTTCAATTTGTGTTGCTTCTAAAATTTCTG
>NW_011888849.1:8347477-8348893 GCF_000151845.1 Pteropus vampyrus | reverse complement strand
AAAAATTTCTTTCCTCTTAGAAATTTTGGAAAGATTAAAGATAATGTTTGAATATAATGAAAATTGCAGGAGCTAAAAGCCCCTATTTAACAAGAATTCATTAAATACTTTCTAAGGACTAAATTTAACATGTTCATTGCATTAAGTAGTTGTAGTTAAATTACTTCAATTTGTGTTGCTTCTAAAATTTCTGAAAAATTCTAATTATTAAATATGTTGTGTACCAGATAACTAATGAATGAAGCAAAGCTATATGGATAAAGAATAATTAGATTGTGTTTTGCAAGGTTACTTCTCTCTGTAGTCATTGCTTCTTGGTTAAATCTTTACAAGTAAATCATATATGTCTCAGGAAATATTTTCTTACAGACAGACAAGTAAGCAAATTCTTTTTATTCTCAGGGGAAAATAATGTATGCTTAACTAGCATCAGCTAGGGCTTATTGATGCAAAAATAGTAAAGATTCTCATGGTGTCTCCCCGGTCTCTTTAGATGCAAGAGATGACTTTTTGGAAAAAAACATAGAAAGGAACCAAAGATTTTTCATTTTTGTATATTACACTTTATAACTTATATTTTCTCTTTTCCCTCTAGTCTTTCAACATATTTAACATTCTTTTTCTTAATTATAAAAGTACTATCATTGCATAAAAATTAAGAAAAATATAAAGAAGAAAATAATTTATAATCCTATACTTTTGAAGGTTTTTAAAATTTGCATAATTTAAGTCCCTCTCCCAGGGCTACACACATGTACACACACACACACACACACACACACACACACACATAATTTGGAGCATGGAGTTTTGGTTTTAATCTTGGATTTTTTCTTTTTAGTTTGTGTTATATCAAAAATATTTTTATATCATTAGATATTCTTCAAAAACATCATTTTAATGACTGTTTAATATTCTACTATGTGGATGTATTGTAATTTACTTATCTCTTCCAGTATTTCTGAAAATCTAGTTTGTTTTACAAATGGCATTTGAAAGCAGCAGTTCTTAATGAGATCCTTGGAGCACATGACTACTCTAAAATGAAAAGTCATTACTCATATGGCTACTAGTCCTTTTTATGGAGATATGATCCATAACTTTCTTAAAAATGTTCAAAGCTACACTTATGCAAAATGAGGATGAACCAATTCAGCTACTAAGTCATATCCTATAGATTAAAAGTCTTTTTTTACTCTTTCCAAAGGATTTAGTATAATGATTTCAAAAGTTTGCTAGTATCCTAATATGTACTATATAGGAAAAAAACACTCCACTTGTGTTCTCCTTTACTCTCACACTACTATCACACCTTGATGTATGGATTTGCCACTCATCAAGCAATTCTCAGCAGCACCAGCTAGGTGTCCTACAATTCAACTTAATTCTAATATGAACTGGAGTTAGTGCAGACTC
>NW_011888849.1:8332462-8345385 GCF_000151845.1 Pteropus vampyrus | reverse complement strand
TTAGGTACTGTATCTTTAAGACATTCTTATGTTTTGTGACCAAATCTGAGAACTGACAACTAGAGAATATTTCTTAAAGTAGATAAAGGAAAATTCAAGACAAATAAAAGGACATTGTTTTTTGCATAGTTCAGCAACAGAGATTAATGATTCAATTCAAATAAAACTTAATTATACAAATTAAATATTTAATCAAATGTTTTTAAAATCAAGAAGAAAAATTAACAAAATCCATATTGAAAAGAAGTTAAAGACAAGAAGAGCAACCAATTTTAAAAAACTGAGATAAGTACATAAATTAAATAAATATACATATTTATTGTTATTAATGTTATTATGCATATAAAGTTAAAGGTGCCCAAACCTGGCAGATAAAAAATTTTAAATGGAATTTAGATATTTAAATACATACTATAATTATCTTTCCATAATTGTACTTGCTTTCATAATTTATGGCATAGAAATACTATCATAATTTTTATTCCGTGGTTTATTTAAAGCACTAAATTAAATATGGTTAAATTCTGTATTAGTCTCATAACAAATATGGACTTAAACATAATTGATATGGAAACATGATATTTTACATTCTAACAATGTTGTTCATTAGATGAATATACCATAAAAATGCTTGGAAAAAGTTCAATTGTTTAAGTTGGATAAATTATTTTATAGGAAACTTACGATCATTGACTTAAATATTAACTACATGTTTCTATAAATGTTAATTTATAGCTTAAATATTAACTACATGTTTCTATAAATGTTAATTTTAGAGATTTTTAATAACTGCTAAATTGTTATTTTAAATGATTATTTTACTGGACACTCTCTGGAGTTTACAAAATGCATAAATAGAATATATGGTAGCCAAGACATGAAAACAACTGAAATGCCCTTCAATAGATGATTGGCTAAAGAAATATGTGGTACATATATACATGGAATATTACTCAGCCATAAGAAGAGATGAAATACTGCCATTTGTGAAAACATGATTGGACTTCGAGATAATCATGCTAAGCAAAATAAGCCAGACAGAAAAAGTCAAGAACCACATTATTTTAAGATGTAAAACTGAAAGCAAAAACAAACTAGACAAACAAAAACTGATAGACACAGACAACAGTTTAGTGATTAGTAGAGGGAAAGGAGCATAATAGAAAAGGGTAAAGGAGCTCAAATATATGATGACAGAAGATTTGACTTCGGTGGTAAACATAAAATGCCATATATGGATACTGCATTATCAAATTGTACACTTGAAACCTATATAATCTTATTAACTAATTTCACCCCAATAAATTTAATTTTAAAAAGAATAAAACATGTGTATATATATATTGTTTATGGAAGTTTCTATTACTATGTAAGGTGTTTATATATTTGTGTCACTTTTGTGTACTTGGTAATGTGTGTGAAGTGTTTGTAAACATAAACACTTGAGTTGTATCATTAAAATTACTAGAATACAATATTTTAGTGCCTATTAAATCAAGTAAAATGAATTACCACGCGTCATAATTAAAAAAAATAGCAACAGCATCGTTATCAGTGTCCTCTGTGAATTTTATGGTATTAGACATGTCATTTAGGAATGACTTTTTTTGATTTAAGTGATTTCTATTGTTTCAGAAAAAATAAAGTACAATAAGTATTTACTTCAGTGTATTTTTTAGAATAAATAACCACCAGTAAAAAATATATTATTTCTTATCCTCTAGGTAATACAGCAAAAGTATATATTGAGATTCAGGATGAAAATGATCATCCTCCAGTGTTTCAGAAAAAATTCTACATTGGAGGTGTATCTGAAGATGCAAGAATGTTTGCTTCTGTGCTAAGAGTTAAGGTATGAGCAAATTTATTAAGATACAAAACTAAAGTAAAAGCGAAGTGCTTAAATTTTGCAGATAAACTATAACCATGTTGTTTGGATTAACTGAGTATTTATTTCTGATTAAACAAAATCTTTAACTTTGAGATATATGAGTTTAATTAGCCAAACTAAATGCAGGTTAATTATGAAGTGAATACTAAGCAAAATTTTTAGTTTTATTTTTACTACAAAAATAAGAACAAATTATTTATGATGTGTTCTACTGAACAAGATATTTAAAAATGTATGTTTTCTTCATAGATTTGTATGCTTCTAATAGGTTTTATTCCAGATAACTCCAAAGATTCTCATGATGGAGTTTCTAGTGGCAAATATAAAGTTGCCATTTTCTAATAGAAGAAAAAATGCAATAACTTCTGAAATTATTTTTATACAATAATTTTTAAAATTCAAAATGCTAGCTATATGAATGTAAAACAACACTACAAATTGTAGCGCTTTGCTAAAATTTAAAAACTTAGATATGTCAGAAAAAATCTGTTTGCAAACAGAATTTTAAAAAAATACAGTCCAATACTAAAGTTGCTAAATTTCCATTTTTTCCAAATTAGTTACTATCAGCTAAGTTTAAGAATTTTTAATGATTCAAGATATATAAAGTTACAAAGGTTTTATTATTAAGGAATAAATTGATAAATATTATTTGCATTTAAGGTAAAAGTTTAGAAATTAGAGTATTTTAGATTCTCAGTTACAGTTATTTTCTAAAAGTATTTTAATAACTTTTTTTAAAAATAGCTATTAATATATATGCATAAAGCCTATATTTCCCTGAGCAGAACCAGCTATTGATTGCCTATAGTTTTGCACATGAGCATTTGCCTTTCTTTCCCTATTAACAGAGCTCTTCTTACATATAGTTTTATAACCTTAAACATTCTGAGAGAGAAAAATCAACCAAGCAAATAAAGCATGCAAAATAGCTTGTTGTTCTTTGTGTAAAATAGCTTTTTCACAGTGCCAAATACTGACTTCTGGTCTGAATCACCAGGTATAACTAAAAGCGGTCCACAAATTTAAATCGATCACGTTATTTATATGTCTCTCATTATGATTTACAAGTAATAATCCTTTGGAGTTGATTTTTATCTTATTTTACATATTATATTTTAGTTCCATTAATTATTGATTCAGTTCATTTATTTAACCAGTAAATATTTTTGAATACTTAAAGTGTCCACTAATACAAAACTATGCAAATAAACAAATAGTATATAAAGGAAATTGGTGGCTATTTAGTACAAACTCATGTGGTCAAGAGAAAGATTTGTGTATTGCTAGGTAAAGAGCATTCTGGGCATTCCAGTATAAAGTCCCTGAAGATAGAGAGAGCATGGAGGTCAGTGTTTCTGAAAGACTGATTGGAAATGAGTTTAGAAATGTAGTCCAGGGCTACAATATGAGATTTATTCTAGAAATTTTAGAAAGAAAGCTGTTGAATGGTTCTGTCCAGAGGGGTAACAAAATACAATATAAAAGGATTTTTCTAGATTTTGTGCATGATTGGGAGTGTGGGTGAGTAAGTGTTATCAGAAAGAATAGAAACAGAGCACAGTGCATTACTTTCCAGTAAAGATTCGGCAGTGGCTTGAACCATGGTAGTAGGCAAGGGAGATGGTGAAAAGAGAGTCAAAAGAAAACCAAAAGGATTTGCTGATGGATTATATGGTGTATTGGAGAAAATGAAAAAAGACTCTGAATTTTTTTGGTTTCGAACATTTCTCTCCCAGGTGTGGTGATGGCAGAAATCAAGTGTTCATTTTTGGAGATTTTATGTTTGTGAAGCTTTTTCAATATACAAGCATAGTTCTTGGCAAGAGAGTCACAGATGCTGATCTAGATTCAGGAAAGAAATCATGGTTCAGGATGAAATCACCTAGAAAATGGGTATAGATAGAAAAATCCAAAGACTGTTTCCTGGTTACTCAACATTTAGAGGTCAGGAAAAGGATTCATCAAAGGACAATGAGAATTCACTTTCATGAGGTAGCAGGAATACTAGGAAAATGTAGAATTCGTGCACCATGTAAAGAATAAGATTCATAATGGAGGGAGTGATCAACTGTCACCCACTGCTGTGAATAGAATGCCCCTGTGGATTTTTACATGATCATTTATGATAATAAAAGTATATTGTAGTGAGAAAAAAACCAGTAAGCCAAATGTTTAAATATCCTATTCATCAAGGAGTCATTAAAGAGATCTGTAGAGGACTGTAGCCAGAGAGTTTAGTGGGTGATAAATTCAGATGATGGCATTTACTTCAGAGAAATTGGGAAAGATGGCAAAGGAGGTGGAATAATATTCTAGAAGCAATTCAGAGACAGAAATATACTTTCTATCTATCTACTCCTAGGATCTGCACTACGTAAAGTATGGGAGCAACTGTTTGAGATAGTAATATCTTGTGTTGGGGAGAGGTGCAGGGTGGGAAGAATCAGAAAGTAATATTCATAGGTAAGGTTGTATTTTTAGAGGATATTGCCGATAATGGATTATAAATTCCAGAAGGTCCTGGGGGAAAGTTTGGTGGTAGAGGTAAAGGTAAGGTGGAAAACTGAGTCATATCAGGATGTTTAAAGAGAGGAAGAGATATCTGTGTGGTGAGAGATGTCTTAGAGTGAACACCTGGATTTCTGTGATAAATAAATACAGTGGGATTGATTGTTTGTCTAGGACTACCAAGAACTCCAGGACATTCCTCCCTTCAGTCTATCAGTGGGTTATTCAGGCTAGGGAAAGGCATGTTTTTTATGCAATGTAGTATTCTATGTAAGTTGGAGAGAGAGAAATAAAGAGATAGAAAGTTTAGCAACGTATTGAAGCAAGTATACAATATAGTAATTCAATGAGGAAAGCACAAATTGCCATGTGGATGTTAAAGGAGATATTTCAATTGGTGAAATAACATACATGGTTTCCTAGAGGGTGAAGGATTTATATGACACTGAAGGATGGTTAGAGTTCCTCAGTGAATCATTTTTTTTTTTTTTAGTATTTTATTTTATTATTAGTTTCAAGTAAACCATACATTGATTAGATATTTATACAGTTTATGAAATGAACTAATTGCTCTATCTAATTGCTTTAATTGCTCTATCTCTCCTCTGGCTCTCTACCTAGCCTATACATTATTGCCGACTGCATTCTCCATGACATGCTCCTCATTTCCGTGACAATCTATCAATTACTAATTTGTACTTCCTTAACCTTTCACCCCTTTCTCCCATCTACCCAATCCCACTCCCCTCTGGTCATCACCATATTGTCCTCTATATTTGTGAGTCGATTTTCAATTAGTTTGTTCTTTTTGTTTCTTAGATTCTGCATATAAGTCAAATCGTATGGTATTTATCTTTCTCTGTCTGACATTTCATTCAGCATAATAACTTCAGGAAATCTTGAATGAGGAGGATAGTCTAAGCAGAGGAAACGCAGTGAGCCAAAACCCAGATGAAACAGAGTGCAGAGTGTGTTTGTGGAACAATGATAAGAGGCAGGTACCTTGGGAGGGGATGAGAGTAATAAATCTTTAAATGATGAACATTTTCAAGTGCCGCTTTTAGCCTTGAAGCCTGGAATCTTCCGCCATTCCAAATTTAATCAAAGTGAAAGTGAGTTAGGTAATTCACAACGCGTACTTAGGACAGAAAAAAATCTTATTGGAAACGGCACTGAATCAGGGCCAACTATGCTCTGGTGCTTGATGGAAAGATGATTTAAAAAATAAGGGAGAAGCTCAGGATTTTGAAAGAGGCTTGTATACCACACACTATATAATACTTGGGTAATGTAATATTTCATCTACCATACATGCATGTTAGTTTTTTAGTTCATCATGAAATACATAATGATAAATTTTAAATTTAAAATGGTGTTGTATGTAGG
The DNA here is from genome assembly GCF_000151845.1 of Pteropus vampyrus. Taxonomy (NCBI): domain Eukaryota; kingdom Metazoa; phylum Chordata; class Mammalia; order Chiroptera; family Pteropodidae; genus Pteropus; species Pteropus vampyrus. The sequence continues at coordinate 8,339,597 of NW_011888849.1, read as the reverse complement.
AAAGAGAAGAGAAAACATATAGAATTGACTAAAAAGATGAGACTGAAATATCAATGAATAAAACTATAATTATTTGCTTAAAATATGGATAATGGATTAAGGGCATTACTAAAAATATGTTAGGAGAAAGACAACACAATGAGAGCATTATTAAATGAATTGTCCAAAGTAAGTAGTAGTAATAGAAAGATAGAAAGTTATATATATAAATGTGTGTGTGTGTATGTGTGTATATATATATATACACATACATACATACTCTGAAATGGTATATCTAATGTGCTAAGAGATTGTCAAAAGTTAATTTTAGAAAATATATATTGTGTCCCTAGTATATGCTAAAAATACAGAGAAAAACAAAATAGACTATCCCTTTGCCCTTAGAGAATTAATATTCTAGTAAACTAGACCAAAACAAAAGTAAATAAATAAGGCTTTTATTTATACAGACATGTAGGGATTTAGTTTCTGACTCAAAAATGTAAATGTTCATGTCATGTTAAATAATTCTTGGATGGTATCAAAGGGACACAAAACAAAAGAATTAATATGGGAATATCCCCTATATTTCCTATGGGTTAAGGCTGATAACTTACAACTAGATTTACCAAATTGACTTTTATTGGTCACAAGCAATCAGTGGTTTTAATTGCAAGAATAGGGAGAAAAAAATAAGGTGGTAATTTCTCTCTTCAGCCTTTAATACAAGAATTAATATCAGTTAAAAGTATAGCTCTTAGTATATATCCAAAAGAATTAAAAGTGGGGACTTAAACAAGTATTTGTATATTAATATTCATAACACTATTATTCACAGTTACTTAAAATGTAGAAACAACTATTAACGGATGGATGAACAAAATGTGCTGTATATATACAATGGAATATTATTCAGTCTTAAAAAAAATGTATATGCTAAGTGAAATAAGCCAGATACAGGACAAATACTATATGATTTGAGGTTCCTAGTGTAGTCCAATTAATAGAGACAGAAAATAAAATGTTGATCACCAGGGGCTATGAGGAGGGTGGACTGAGGAGTTATTGTTTAATGGTCACAAAGTTTCAATTTGGGAAGATGAAAAAGTATTGATGTAAATGTTGGTGATGGTTTCAGAACAGTGTGAATGCACCTAATGTAATTGAATTGTACGGTTTGGTTAAAATGGTAACTCATGTGATGTATATTTTAGCACAGTAAAAGAAAATTTTCAAAAGTGATGAGAGACATCATCAATATTGTTAAAACATGAAAACTTACTTTCAAACCTTTTATTCTTTAGTGCTATCCATTTTTCCTAATTTGGTTTGAATGTGAATCTTATATTCACATTTAGAAGCAAAGAGTTTTGTTACTTTGTTTGTATTTCTTGATTATATAACTGTGGTTTTTATCATTTATTCTCCAACACATCATCAATGATATCAGTACCAATTGCAACAGTTTCGCAGTGATGCTCACTGTGGGGCCATACCTCTGCTTCTCAGCCTGCAAGGAGTATGCATCAGAATCTCCCAGAAGATTCTGACTTACCCTTCTTTGGGGGCAGACCAGTAGTTGAATGACAATAACTAAAGTCTCCTATTCTAATGAAAAATGACTGATTTGGTTACATCAGAATAGTAGACTATTTTGACAAAGATACTAGAAATGATTAAAGGACAAGCAATAAGCTAAAAGCAGTATTTACAACATAGTTTTTTTATATATTCAGAGAAACAGTGTCCAGAATGTAGAAAGAAGTTTTTGAAAGCAACTATTTGGCCAATATAAAGAAAATTGAAAAACATGTATATTTGTCATATTACTCATAATTTTCTGTGTGAGATAAAGGAGATTAAGCTTAACCTCTAAGCATTACCATTTTTGTTCCTCTTGGACCTAAAGGAGATTAAGCTTAACCTCTAAGCATTACCATTTTTGTTCCTCTTGGACCTTTGAGAAATATTAATCAATATATATTCCTTATTAATAACAGTAGTTACCATTTATTTGTCTTTATTACTTTTTGAGAACTGTAAACATTCTTACTTATTTTAGCCTGCAGAATTTATTTCAATAAATAAGCAAATAAAACAAATAAATAAAACATCTAATTACAACATCAGTGCAATTACTTATAAATGTATTGTAAAAATGAAGGTTAATAAAGTTGATTAATTTTCCAAGTATCATTCAGCTAGTGAAGACAGAATTCAAAGTTAGGTTAATCCTAGTTCAAGGCCTTTTCTTATAATATTTATATCATTTGTTGCTTCCCATGGAAAGAGAGGATTGGAGTCTTAGCAGAAGTAGAATGATGGCAGAAATAACAGAGCATATTAAGTTTCTACGAAAAATGAGGATATAATTATCAAGACAACAAAATGATATTCAAATTGAGATGTCCTGTGGGAATTATGGTTCCCTCTATTAAGGTAACAAGTCATATCTGGCTTTAGAAACACCATTCAATTTGTTAACCAACTTTTCCAGTTTATTACATGTCATTTTAACTGCAACCAATAGCCTAATTTAATGCAAATATAAGAAGAGGCAAAATATGATCAAGACTATTTTTTAAATCTCTGATATTTTTCTAGAAGTTAATGCAACAAGGATTAATCTCTCTTTCTACAAGTTGCATATATGAAAAACACAGTGTCATAAAAATTTAATTAAAATGTTGACTTAATGTCTCCTGGATGTCATTAAGACTATGAACATTGCATTCTTGAGAAAGTAAAGAAGCCATATTTAAATTTATGGACAAGAAAATAATATTTTGAAAAAGCATCAAGAAAGAGAGAGTTCTCACTTATATATTTCTAATTCTTTATTACATTTCCTAAATAAGTGTGAAATGATGACAAGAGGTTTTAGGAGAATGCTGCTATTGAGAGAAAAAATGTCACAGCTATTGTTAGAAGATGTAAATTTCCTTAGTAGCAAAAGTATAGAATTATGCAAGGTTAACAATGCAGAGAGCAATATAATTTGCTTCTAGACAGAGATTAGGGCTTCTGAGGGCTCCTAGTTCCCAGCCATAGCCTGATGATGTGAGGCTGATGGAAGGAAAATAATTGCAGCACATTCATGTGTTTCTCCAGTGTAGCATCTTTTACTAGGCCAGACACACATGGCTCATGTCAAAAATGGCACCGATAGCAAACTCTTACCTATTGTTTACACTATCGGGGAAGTAGAATTTTTCCTCTACCCTTCTAGGTTCTTCTGGCTGGTCTAAGAATTAAATTGATGTGAAAGAAATTAATAAAGAAAATCAAATTTGATTACATATGTACATAAGGAGGTCTCATAGATATGGGACCTAAAGAAATGACCAAATCAAGCAGCTTTTGTGCTTTTTAGAGGATGAAACAATACATTGATGAGGATTTGACAGGACAAAGAAATTTGAGTTTGCGTGCTTAATTATTAAATAATAAGTAGAGTTCAGGCTTGGGGTAGTAAATTAGTAAAAAAAAACAAAGTTTGTTTATATAGGCTTCTCAGCCCAGAATTCTCTATCTCTGGTGCTAAAGATCTTTCTTTTTCCTTCTGGTGCAATGGAAGTTACCTTTCACATGGGATATTTACTTTCTGCTTTCAGAGGGACATGGAGAGATCAGAGTGCCTATTTTGTGCTGGCCACTTTTTATGTAACTTTAATTCAAAGTATTAATATGTCACTTTGGCATATTTTGGGGGGCCCACACTAAGCTCCAATAATGCTATGCTAGGTACTCTAAATACTTCTCAAGAAATGAACTCATTTATTCCCCTCAAAAATCCCATGAGGTAGCTACTATGATTATTCTCAGTTTACAGAAGAGAATACTGAGTCACTGAAACAAGATGTAATCTTTCCAAGGTGTACAATTAGTCAGTGGTGAAGCCAGGATTCAGATCCATGCACTCTGGCCTGGAGACTATGCTCTATGCCTCTAGGTGGAAGAACACTTGGCTGGAAGTCAAATCCCTTGACTTCAGGCCCAGATCTGCTCTTAACTCTCTATAGAATGCTATATTTTATTACTCTGGGCCACAGTTGTCTTCTATTATGCAAATATTGCTTTAGAACCAGGAACCCTCGAACATCTTTAACCATTTCTGATAGTCTCTATGTTATGTACCTTAGGAAAATAATGGCATAGGAAAAAAAATGCCAAGTGCCCTAAAATTACTATTATACTTGAGAGTTACATTTTAAACTTCAAATAGTCTAGAATACTTAATTTTGAAATCCAAAGAATCATTATGTATCACAGATTTTTGTGGTCTGTGTCACTTGAAGCTACTATAATATTTTGTGATAATTTTCTTCCTAGTTGCTCTATATAATAGAGATATGAATGAGGATCAGTCTGAATTAAGGTCCCATAAAATATTACTTTTGATCCTCCTTTGCCAACTATGGGACATCTGGCTTTATACAAACACTTTTCATTGTTTCAAGAGAGTAGTATCTCTTAGGAGATTCTACTAACCATAGTTTTCTTCATGATTGCCATGTCATCTGACCTCATATAGTTTGTACCTTGAACAAAGTGAATATATATAGATGCCTGAGGGTTCATTGCCTTCTTGGTTATGACCCTATAACTGAATTACTAGATGTCTAATTTGGCACTTAAATACGTTATACTGTTATTGTATATCTATGTGCCAATTTTCTCTACTAGAATTCAAAATTCATCTAAGCAGGTGCCATGTTACTCCATAAACTTAACATTTCAAATTGGTATTCATTTAAAATTTTATATGCTCATTTATTTTTACATATAGCCATACCTTTTAACCTGTTTAATCAAGACTTTCCATATAATACTTGAATTATTTTTTTATTTTTGGATAAGTAAAATATTCTTTCAGTTACTTTATTGGGCCTGATTACAAAATTAAGAGTAACATGACCCATCATTTCCCTAGAAATGTCCCTTCCTGTAAAAATTATGAGCTTAGATTTGATAATATATTTATGAAAGTTATGTATCTATCACAGTTTTTTCATTTATTTAACCCCACTGAAGAAACCAAATGTCAAGAAAATTGTTTTTTTTTTTTCCTAACAACTGATATATTTTTGTTATATGGTCACAGCCCATGTTGTAGTTAATAATGTTTTCCTTTTGATCTACTGGAGCCTCAGAGTCAAATATTTGATTCATCTTCGCAATTTTATAAGCTGAATGCAATACACGTATATTGTGATAACTTTTTCTCTGGTTTCTGTCGCAGTCTTTGCTTTCTTTCCCTTTAGCTATTTTTATATTATTATATATTGTATATTTTTAGAAAAGACTTTATATATCTATTTTGGAATTCTGTGGAGTATATGCAAACAGATGACTACTAACTACTCTGTTTCCAAGAGTCTGAGCATTTTAAGCTGACATTTTCCCCGTTGAAGTTGAGAGCTGTGAGGTATTAGTACCAGTTTTGATACATACTTGTCTTTACTGGTCTTAACAAGAATAAATTTTAGTTTTGTTGCTACTAGTATGAGTAGGCAAACCGAAGTTTATTTTTGTAAGTACAAATGAAGTGTTCAGATAAGATAATTTTGCATATTTAAGTTTTACTCTATTTCTTTTACTAATTCTTCCCCTTCTCTATTCTTTCTTCCCCTTCTGTCTTTTTATTGTCACAGAAGAGAGATCTAAAACTATTTCATTCATATAATAATAATTCAATTTACATTTATTAGTTTGAATGTAAGTTAATTAAGAATGTCTTAAATTTGATTGCTTAAAATAGAAATGGAACTATTTTGTCCAAGCTATATATATCTAGAGAATGAGGAAAGTTCAAGCTCTTAAAAGTAGATGAAAAGTGGTTCACCTAACTGGAAATTTTCTTACAAGTAAAAAGTTTGAAGACTTTTTTACAGATTTCAAGCCATTGGACATGATATATTAGGACAGTTTATTCAATGAATGGCCAAACCATTTTTCCTTTCCTAAATTCACTGGTAGTGCATATATTTCAAAGTCTGATCACACTCTAGTAGCATTAGAAATTTATTTAATACCTGAGTGTCTTTCAGATGATCAAATGTGTAACAATGCAGAGTATGATATGGAATATTATCTTTTGAATCAAGCTTGCATTTTTTGTAGCAGATTTTATATGTTGTAGAACAGTGATAATTTTGTGCACTTTCCTGTATTATGTTTCAAGAACTGTATTTAGCATCATCTGGTAGAGATCTGTCTGGAATATTTATACTAGGTTTAAAAATCTTAGAATTTTTTTTTAAATTAAGGACTGTATTGTAAGACACAATCCCAAAGACATCTCAGGCAAATAAGAAATACTTTTGTCTGAAAATGTCCTGTAATTTCTTAAACCTCCAGTTAACTTTGTGTTGTACTGACCTGACACTATGACACAAATCTAAACAAAAATGATTAAAATAAGCCTTTTAAAAAATGTTTATTCATACTTCTCTAAATGTATTTTCATTTTGAACTGCCTATTTATATTAGCAATAAGAAGAATAAAGTGCTAGATTTCTTTAAAATACATTATGAAAAAAATAATTCCAAATATGTCATAAAGAATGGTGACTCCCTAGTAGTTCTAATCAATTTACATTAATGAAATCAGTAAGCTTGAAGCAAGATTATATATATAACAAGAATATAATTTACACTGGTTAGTTCATAAGTCACTGTACATCTGAAAAATTCAGAGACTTTAATTTTTTTTTCAAAAATAGTCAAAGAAATGTCTTGCTTCACCAAAATACATTCTAATGAATACAAATAATAAAACTCAATGGATTAAGTAGATCCTGAATCTTGATGTGGTAACTACATTTGTTTTCGTAAACTTACAGCTCTTTTGTATTTGTTTCATTTTATTTGTTCTCAGGATTTTTTTTTTTCTAGATGATGATGGCCTTTTATGATCCCAGTAACATATAAAAAGACAAAGTCAGTATAGTAATTTGAAATACTTTATGACCACCTGAAGCCAATAGACCCCAAGATATACTACAGCCTTAAAATCAAAGATCTCCAGAGTATATAAAGAACTCTAACGCACTGATGAGTGAAGAAAAAAAAAGACCGACCAGGACAAAACAAAAACCAAACAATAAAAACAGAAGTAAGATTGGAATAGGGACTGATTAAAGAAGATATAAAA
>NW_011888849.1:8324780-8331607 GCF_000151845.1 Pteropus vampyrus | reverse complement strand
TTTTCATGGAAGATATAATAAAATAATTTTGACGAAAGTGAAGGAGTTCATATTTTTCTGTTAGTTTTTTGTTTAGTTAATTTTAAGAAATGATCTATTTTTAATGCTTGGTTAAACAACGCCACACAGTTTTGTTATGATTTCTATCAAGAAAGTGTGATTTGGGAAGATAGAGCAATGCATTATTGTAGCGGTTACTGAGAGATGACAATATCAAGTATGATAGGTTAGATCTGGAAGATGGGTTTATAGAGGGAATGCAACTTAAGATGAAAAAGCACATGGGTTTATCTGGTTCTAGGTCTCAGAATACACAATTGTAAGCCAGAGTGTGGGTTTTTGACCTGAAAATTGAGTGGTCATGTCCACAGGTCAAAAACAAATTGATGAGTCTTGTAGGACACATGAGTATAGGCAGAGGCCTTTCTGCTGTTTTATACTACAGGGTATTCATGAGGAATCTGAGCTGGAAAGGAAGAATAAATGAACGGAAACAGATGACTGAAGTCTTAGAAGAAGGATTTAGTCACTGAGCAAAGAACAGGCATCACAGGAAAAAACAGTGTGCCTTTCAGACACAGAAAACCCTGGCAGTGAGCTCAGAACACACTGCAGGAGTAACATCTGAGCAGAGAAAGGCCAGCTGATACTGAGGCAACCACTTTTGAGGAAGGGGCTCTTTGTGGGTGTACTATTTTAGATTAGAGCTAAAATTAGACCATGAAATGAGGCTGAGACCAAAGGTGCAAAAAATAAATAAATTTAAGGAACATCTGTAGGCAGGAAATGAATGGTAGCTCCTGATCCTTCTGTCAATTACTAAGGGAACTAGAGAACTTTCGTTTAAGACAATATTGATCAGAATTTAATCAAATGTTATAAATATGCTAAATCCCAAGATCATGAAGAATAAGGTTAATGAATACAAAATATGAAGGCCATAAAAACAAAGTTTTAATATTTAAATCTATGTCTTTCTCTTTTCCAAAAACATAAATGATGAAGACAAACCTACATTTTTATCTTTTAACCACTGCTGGGCTGGATAACCTTGGACAAGTTTCTTAAATTCTGTAGACATCAGGTCTGCCACCGATGACAATATTATCTAACAAATTTCTTATGAATATAAAAGAAAAAATGTTTATGAAGCACTGAGTATAGTGCTTGGTTCTCTGAAATCTCTCAATAAATGTTCACAGTCATTGTTAGTTATTTTATCTGAATAGTTCTTTATACCTATAAGATAATATAATCTCAGACTCAAAATGTTCTAATTTGGTATGCACAGTGCGCATCTTATTAAAACCACAATTCTATTGAACGTTCAGATATTTTATCATTGCCCTTGAAACCAAATAGTGGATTTATCTTTCTAGAATTCACCTTTAGTGTCAATATAGAATACTAATTTTTCTTCTTATTTTAATGGCAGAATAAGGAATATTTATAAAAGCTGACAGATAATATGAGACATTTCTCCATTATTTAATAATTATGCAAATTCTATTTTTGAAGTAGTATTTTTACTAAAATCTTATCTCATTGAGATATAATCAATATAACCACTTTAACTTACATATTTTAAATGACATAGTCCTCATATCAAAAAGGATCAGATTGATATTTATGAGACATATTTATATGTTTAAAATAAATGGCATTAACACAGTATTTTGAATATTTTGTACATATTTTATTTGATAAATAATTATCAATAGCTTCGTATTTCCCTTTCAGAAAGCTGTAACAAATTTAAGGAAAAAATAATTTCTGCATACACAGGTGTGAAGTTCTGAGAAACAAACCCTAACAGCACAGCTAGGAGAAATTTCAGCCTTCAGATAGAACCAGCATCAATTTATCCAGAGAACAGTTTTTAAAAGAATAGTTTTTGAAAAAAGATAAATTGGGCTTTGGGGCCATGATCACATTAGCAAACCATACAATTTAATGAGACTATCTTCTAGGAATTAACATGTCTGAGAAGTGGAAAAAAATCTTAAAGTCCTCAAATAGAATTTAAAAATAATCAACAAATCAGAAAAATTTCTTAAATAGTTCCCCCGCCCCCGTCCCCAAAAAAGAATTGTACTAAAGCTATCTATAAAAACAACCTCAAATTTGTCTATGGCCATGCTACCCTGAACAAGCCCTATCCCATCTGATCTCAAAAGCTAAGCAGGGGTGGGCCTGGTTAGTACTTGTATGGGAGACTACCTAGGAAGACCACATGCTATAGACCTGAAAAATAAGGGATTGTAACCTGACAAGGTCCTTGCAATCTGTGAGGTTAACCAAAGATTGCCTCATTTAAAAAAAAAAAAAAAAAAAGTAGAAATAAAATTAAAATTAAATAAAAATTAAAATTAAAAAAAATAAAAAAATAAAATAATCTCAGACTAGAAAAGGCCAGTGATATAAAAATGTTAAATTTCCCCCTTGTAGATAGATATAGTAAAACATGCCATTTTTCAAAGAAAAAGTATTAATAGAAAGTTCCAAACAGCAGAAAATTTATCTTTTAAGCTTATGAAATGAATTATCTGTTAAAAAGTTGAGAAATGAAGCAGTTCTTTCTCTGGCTTTAATGAATCACAGCATGACATATAATCTTTTCTGGCACCTCCTGAGCATATTAATGTTATGTTATGTTAATAATCATAATGGAAACTAGGGATAACTAATGAGAAAAGAGAAAAAACACAATGAAAATGTGTAATCTCACCTATATTTATTTGATTAGCACTAAATGCAATTAAAACATTGAATTCTCTTTCAACATGTCATTTGATGGAGCAGCACCACTAGGATAAGAATATAAACAACTCAATTTCCTGAGTGTGTTCTGCCTTTGTCCTAAAAGAGAGATGTAGAGATGAAGCTACCTGCCTTAATTTAATTCCTACTGGACTCTGCTAACATCTGCACAGAAGGGGAAAAAAAAAAGGAAAATATTAATTGCAATTTTAAATGAAATCTATCATTTCAATACAGGTGTCATCTTGCTGTGAAGCAAGGAGTCTGGGAAAAATCTTTACCCCACCACATACTTCTCTCAGGGCAATCACTTTATTGACAAATCCTACTTGGGCCTTGGAGTGAAAGATTATAGGGTCTGCTCACCAATGATGTAATTTGGGGTCATTTACCAAGTCTTCTCTGGTTCTGAAGCGGCATCTACAAAATGGCTTTTGTTCTTTCTACCTACCAGATACTCTATTGATAAAGTGCTTAGCCCAGTGCAGGACACTGGGTATACACTCATATTATCTCTTATGTTTTCACAGATATTTCTTGAATAAAATCTTATATTTAGTACTCTTTTTCAGCTCTGATACCGAATCTGCATTTAATCATCATGATCATTGTCAATGCCAGTTCTTCATTATCTAAAGAATTACTTAGATTAGAGCAGGCTGGCCAAAAGCAGTTAGATTAAATACAGAGTGGCTAAAGCTGGTTTTTAGCCAAAACAAATAAACACTAGCAATTTTATTAAATATAAATGTTACCTAGTGACTACCTTTCAAGCTTCAGTAATGTTAGTGTTATTTCGGGGGTGGTTTTACAACAATTTATAGATTTTATGTATCCTTTAAAAAATATTTCTACTTTTTAAAATAACACTACTTGATTATTACAATTTTTAATCTTACTTTAGTGTTTTGTTTGAAGTAGAAATGTACTCTCTTTTGTTTGAAATAAAGAAAATTCAATGCCTAGTTAATAACAAAATAGTAGCTTTGGAAACCATAAAAATGTTATAACCCTGTATAATTCTACATACATATGCATACACAAAGCATATGTATACACATACATATGTCTTGGCCACCATGAATAATGCTGCAGTGAACATTTGAGTGTATATATCTTTATGTATAAATGTTTACAATTTTTTTTGCATAGATACCCAGAAGGAGTGCTGAGCCATAAGGTAATTCTATTCTTAACTTTTTGAGGAATCTCCATACTGTTTGTACCAATTTACTTTCCCACCAACAATGGTGGTTGTACCAATTTACTTTCCCACCTCACAACATCTCCAACACTTGTTATTACTTATCTTATTGATAATAGCCATTCTAGTGGTTATCAGAGGGAAAGAGTAGAGGCAGGGAGGTAAATAAGGATAAAAGGGATCAGGTTTTGTCAATAGTAGCCATTCTTACAGGTGTGAGGAGATATCTCATTGTGGTTTGATTTGCATTTCCCTAATAGCTAGTGATGTTGAGCATCTTTTCATATGTCTGTTACCATTTGTGTGTCTTCTTGGGAGAAATGTCTGTTCAAGTCATCTGCTCATTTTTAAAATGGATTGTTTCTTTTGTTATTGAGTTGTATAAGTTGTATGAGTTGAGTTCTTTATGTATTTGGGATACTAACCTCTTTATCAGAGGTGCTATTTACAAATATATTCTCCCATTTCCTCAGTTGCCTTTTTGTTTTGTTGATGGTTTCTTTTGTTGTGCAGAAGTTTTTTAGTTTGCTATAGTCCCATTCATTTATTTATGCTTTTAGTTCACTTGTCTTTGATGTCAAATTCTCATTTAACAAGATATAACATTTATTTATGATTAAAACACTTAATGAAATGGTGAACACTAGTTTCATGGTAGCATTTTATATTTAATATAGTTTTGAAAGTTCTCAAGTTATTTTCCAAAGTAAAAGGTTTATAAATTGACTTCTATTTTCTTTTGGTATATTCCTTTTTTTTTAGTAGAGTTATGATAAAAGTTTCCTGTTTGTTTGTTTGTTGTGTAGTAAAGCTTTTTGTTTGTGCTTGTTACTCTCATATTAGATAACCCATGAAACATTATCAGAAAGACTGCATAGAGTTCAATATTCAGATTTAATTCTCAAATTCCTCATTATTCATTTCCCCTGATTTTTGATTAAACTTAGAAATTGAGGGATTAGTAAGCTTCTTATACATTATTCGTATTCTAGAATTTTATTGCCATTATTTATTTTCTAACATTAATAGTCTACTTTAAAATTATAAAAATATATTTGAAGATGTTTAAATGCTCAAATCTCTTTATGGAACAAGGTGGAACAAATTCATCAACAACTTAAAGAAACACTGAGATAAATACTCTAATAATGGGAACAAATCAAGTTTTTAAAAGTTTATGTTCAAGGGGATTTTTTTTAAAGTTATGTATTCTACTTTAAATTTAAATTTTTATCTTTCAAAAAGATTTTTCTAGTTAATCTATAAACCAAGTGAAACAAATTTTAAAAGATGAGAAAATGAACAATAATTAAAATTTAAAATGAATATAAGGTTAACCCTGCTTTATAAATCTGTGTAAGCTTCTAGTAAAAACAACATTTTTTGATTCAAAATCAACATTTAAAACTAATTTTCTCTTCAAATAAAGGGCTCATAGTACATGTGTTTTCTTTTGTTGCTATTTCTACTGAATAGAACACAATTAATATATTTTCCACATGAATGAAAGTTCAAAGAAATAATTTCAGAGTTCATTTTAAAGCATTATTGAGGAATATACAATTAGTCATTATATCAGCAATAATGAAGAAAAGAACAAAACAATTATTTTTGAGGTAATAATATTTATTTTCCAAAATATTTTATAAGTAAAAGAAAATAAAATTTTAATAATGTGTCCATTATTATATAATGCAAGTTTTTCTTATTTTGAACTCTCATGCCTTCTTTAACATAGAATATTTCAGTGTATAACTTTAAAAAGTAATAAAAGAAACATTTTGCTTTTCTTCAGCTCAGTTTTCTTTCCTTAATTTTAAAATAGTTATTATCCCATGATATTTGGCACCACTCTTTAAATTAAGAGTGAACTCAGTTCTAATTAACTCTTAATTCTGATAAATTCTAACTATATTAAAATAATAATTAAACCCCTGAAAGGTCTTTATAATTCAAACTATGTTGTATGTCTCTACATATCATCATTAAATTGTTCTTTCTACAGAAAGTTGTATTTTGCTAATTAGAATATTTCTGAATTATATCAACTTTTATTTAACTATACAAATACCAAAGAACATATTGAAATTAGGAATTATTAACATTGTACTGTGGGACCATTTTTTGTTTGTCTGTTTTAGAATTTTCATTTTATTTTAAAAAAAAATGTTTTATGGTGACATTGGTTAACGAAATCCTGTATATTTTAACAGGAAGGCAATATATGTTTACACTATGTGTTCACTTCTAATAGTTAGATTTCTTTGTCACCACATATTTGACCCCCTTTACCCTATCTACCTCCCATTTGTCCCTTCCCGCTACCCTCTGGTAACCAGTAGTCAATTGTCCATGTCCATGAGTCTCTTTTTGTTTGTCCTGTTCATTTGTTGCTTTTAGGTTTATATCCCACATGTAAATGATATCATGTGATTTTCAACTTTTTCTGTCTGGCTAATTTTGCTTAGCATGAAGTCCATCCAAGTTGCCACGAATGGCAGTATTTCATCTCTTCTTATGGCTGAGTAACATTCCATAGTGTATATGTACACAGCTTCTTTAGCCAATCATCTATCATAGGACATTTTGGTGCTTGAATGTCCTGGCCACCATGAATGATGCTGCTATGAACATTGATGTGTAAATATCTTTTCAGATATGGGTTTTCAAGTCTTTGGGGTAAATACCCAGTAGAGGGATTGCTAGATCATATGGTAGATCAATTGTTAGTTTTTTGAGGAACCTCCATACTGTTTTCCATAATGACATACCAATTTGCAACCCCACCAGCAGTGTATGAGGGTTCCTTTTTCTCCTCATCCTCTCTAACATTTGTTATTACTTGTCCTGTTGATTATAGCTA
>NW_011888849.1:8322383-8324730 GCF_000151845.1 Pteropus vampyrus | reverse complement strand
GTGACATTGGTTAACGAAATCCTGTATATTTTAACAGGAAGGCAATATATGTTTACACTATGTGTTCACTTCTAATAGTTAGATTTCTTTGTCACCACATATTTGACCCCCTTTACCCTATCTACCTCCCATTTGTCCCTTCCCGCTACCCTCTGGTAACCAGTAGTCAATTGTCCATGTCCATGAGTCTCTTTTTGTTTGTCCTGTTCATTTGTTGCTTTTAGGTTTATATCCCACATGTAAATGATATCATGTGATTTTCAACTTTTTCTGTCTGGCTAATTTTGCTTAGCATGAAGTCCATCCAAGTTGCCACGAATGGCAGTATTTCATCTCTTCTTATGGCTGAGTAACATTCCATAGTGTATATGTACACAGCTTCTTTAGCCAATCATCTATCATAGGACATTTTGGTGCTTGAATGTCCTGGCCACCATGAATGATGCTGCTATGAACATTGATGTGTAAATATCTTTTCAGATATGGGTTTTCAAGTCTTTGGGGTAAATACCCAGTAGAGGGATTGCTAGATCATATGGTAGATCAATTGTTAGTTTTTTGAGGAACCTCCATACTGTTTTCCATAATGACATACCAATTTGCAACCCCACCAGCAGTGTATGAGGGTTCCTTTTTCTCCTCATCCTCTCTAACATTTGTTATTACTTGTCCTGTTGATTATAGCTATTCTAACAGGTGTGAGATGGTATCTCATTGTGGTTTTGATTTGTATTTCCCTAATAGCTAGCAATGTTGAACATCTTTCTTATATTTGTTGGCCATTTGTATGTCCTCTAGAGAGAAGTATCTATTCAGGTCCTCTGCCCAATTTTTGATTGGATCGTTTGTTTATTTGTTGTTATTGAGTTCTTTGTAGATCTTGGATATTAGACTCTTATCAGAAGAGTTGCTTGCAAATATATTTTTCCATTTGGATGGTTGTCTCTCTAACTTGTTGATAGTTTCTTTTGCTGTGAAGAAGCTTTTTAGTTTGATGTAGTCCTATTCGTTTATTTTTGCTTTTACTTCCCTTGTCTTTGAGGTCAAATTCACAAAATCCTCTTTAAGTCCAAGGTCCTTGAGTTTAGCTCTTGTGTTTTCTTCTATGCATTTTATTGTTTTGGGTCTGATATTCAGGCCCTTAATCCATTTTGAGCTAAGTTTGGTGTGTGGTGATAATCAAAAGTCTAGTTTCATTCTTTTGCAGGTGGATTTCCAGTTCCCAGCACCATTTATTGAAGAGGCTTCCCTTTATCCACTGTATGTTTTTGACTTTTTGTGTCAAAAATTATTTGCCCATATAAATATGGGTTTACTTCTGGATTCTTGATTCTGTTCCACTGGTCTATTTGTCTGTTTTTCTGCCGATATCATGCCATTTTGATTATTGTCGCATTGTAGTATAATTCGAAGTCAGGCAGAGTAATGCCTCCAGCCTCATTCTTTTATCTCAAGATGGTTTTGGCAGTTCGAGGTCTTTTGTGCTTCCATACAAATCTGATGATTTTTTGTTCTATTTCTTTAAAAAACATTGATGGGATTTTGATGGGGGTTGCATTTAATCTGTATAATGCTTTAGGTAATGTGGTTATTTTAACTAGGTTGATTTTTCCAATCCAAGAACATGGAATATCTTCCCATTTCTTTGTATCTTCTTCGATATTTTTTAATAGGGTCTTATAGTTTTCATTGTATAGGTCCTTCACATATTTTGTTAGATTTATTCCTAGGTATTTTATTCTTTTTGTTGTAATTGCAAAAGGAAATATTTCTTCCACTTCTTTTTCTGACACTTCATTATTAAAGTACAGGAACCCTATGGATTTTTGAACATTGATTTTGTATCCTGAGACTTTTTGTGTTTGCTTATTGTTTCTAGTAGTATTCTTGTGGATTCTTTAGGGTTTTCTATATAGAGAATCATGTCGTCCACAAACAGTGACAGTTTGATTTCTTTGTTTCCTTTGGATGCCTTTTATATCTTTCTATTGCCTGATTGCACTCACTAGGACCTCCAATGTTATATTGAATAACAGTGGCAATAATGGACAGCCTTGTCTTGTTCCTGATCTTAGAGAGAAAGTTTTTAGTTTTTCACCATTAAGTATAATGTTGGCTGAGGGTTTGTCATAGATGGCTTTTATTATGTTAAGTTACTTTTCTTCTATACCGATTTTGTTAAGTGTTTTGATCATAAATGGATGCTGTATCTTGTCAAAGGCTTTTTCCAATCTATTGATATGATCATATGATTCTTATTTTTTAATTTGCTTATGTGTTGTATCACATTAATTGACTTGTGTATGTTGAACTATCCCTGTGCCTCTGGGATGAAGCCCTCTTGATC
>NW_011888849.1:8320720-8322333 GCF_000151845.1 Pteropus vampyrus | reverse complement strand
CATTGATTTTGTATCCTGAGACTTTTTGTGTTTGCTTATTGTTTCTAGTAGTATTCTTGTGGATTCTTTAGGGTTTTCTATATAGAGAATCATGTCGTCCACAAACAGTGACAGTTTGATTTCTTTGTTTCCTTTGGATGCCTTTTATATCTTTCTATTGCCTGATTGCACTCACTAGGACCTCCAATGTTATATTGAATAACAGTGGCAATAATGGACAGCCTTGTCTTGTTCCTGATCTTAGAGAGAAAGTTTTTAGTTTTTCACCATTAAGTATAATGTTGGCTGAGGGTTTGTCATAGATGGCTTTTATTATGTTAAGTTACTTTTCTTCTATACCGATTTTGTTAAGTGTTTTGATCATAAATGGATGCTGTATCTTGTCAAAGGCTTTTTCCAATCTATTGATATGATCATATGATTCTTATTTTTTAATTTGCTTATGTGTTGTATCACATTAATTGACTTGTGTATGTTGAACTATCCCTGTGCCTCTGGGATGAAGCCCTCTTGATCGTGGTGTATAATCTTCTTTAATATGTTGCTGTATTTGATTTGCTAAGATCTTATTTAGGATTTTTGCATCTTTGTTCATGAGAGATGTTGGTCTGTAGTTTTCTTTTTTTCTGTTATCTTTTGTGGTAACTTTTTTGATATTCTTATGAAAAAGTCAAACACTAAGCTTCCTTATTTAAACAATTTCTTTCCTCTTTTTTTGCACGAATCTTGAGTAGTCATAAATAGATCGATAAACCTGAGATTTTCCTCATTTATATTTTATCATATGTTGTATATATTGTCTGTCTTTAAAGGCTTTAAAATGAAGATTTCTTTGTAATTTCTAAGAAGACAAGAGCCAACTTAAGGCAGTTTAAGAAACAAAAGCTCTGTTCTTTTTGCCTCTTGTAAGCAAAGCGTGAAATACTGACATTAGTTGGTGAAAATGTAAGATTTGAGTATTTTCCCCCCAACATTCTAAAATATTTTCACATTTTAAAAAAGTGAGCCCTTAATGCTGTTAAGTGTTAAAATTGGGTTTAATTGAGAAGGTAAAATTAAAGTTAGCATTATTGTACTTTAATGGGCTTCAGAATTTCTTAGGACATCGCTAATTATTCTACTAATATTTCTGCATCCATCGTATTCATTTACACAACAGAAGGGAACAGTTATTTAGGCTGCTAGAAAATTAATGAGCTCACTTACTCCCCTGTATGATAGAGGCAATTATTTGGTGATTTTCTCTTAATGTTGGGCACCTGTGTGTATTAAAATTTCAAAAAGAGGTCTGAGAAGTGTGTAAGTGGTTTCCTGTGTCTTAGCTTTTATTAAAAAATAATTATAGCAAGTATAATTATATTATGCATTTCTGACTTTTGTTCTTTTATAACAACTTTAGATGTAACTTTGCTTATTTTGCTCACTAAGAGAAACTCACAAAAGTCAGTGACTTGAATCTTCCATAGTCAGCTCTTCCAGGTAATAATGACTGTCAGAAAACCAGTATAAAATTTTGATTATAAAGAAGCTGATGGAATAAGTAAAATGACATTGATTATTTAGTAAATTTGATCCATTTAGAGTTTCCATTATGTATCAGCTTTAATTTTTAG
>NW_011888849.1:8313829-8320625 GCF_000151845.1 Pteropus vampyrus | reverse complement strand
TTTTTCCTTTCAGTTTTGAAGGAAACAGTACAGGTTATATTCATAATAATTTTAAAAATACCACATGCTGTTATGCTTTATTCATGCTTAACTAATGACATTTTAGACAAGCAGTTTCCTTTTGAACTGGTTCTTCTTAGCCAAACAGAATGTATCAGGCCTTACTTCTCATATTGTTAAAATGTTTAAATATTAGTTCTTTTTCTACTTCCCCTCCCCTAAAACAAGAAGGTAAAATTCTACCTGGAAATAAATGTGTTATAAATTAAAATGCAAATGAACTTTGACTTATGTTATCAATTACTTTTCTACTTTTAAGGATGATATTTTATACAGTAGAGTGTATTCCATCCATTGTGATTAATCTTATTTGTTGAAAAGATTTAATTACATTGTTATAATTACAGGTAAAATAGATTTTACTCCCTATCATTTTATTTTAGTTTTCCATTGTCCTTTTTTCCTATATTTTTTCTATTAAAATTTTCTGAGGATAAATTTCTTAACCACGTGTATCCCTGCTATATTTGAGAAGTAAAACACTCTATTTTATTAAATTAGGGTTACTTTAGAAATTTTAACATAACACATACCTAAAAAAATTAATGCCCCATACAGCTTGAACATTATTATTTAGTCTTAGGATGTTTAACTACAGTTACTCCCATTCCAACTTTTATATTATTGTGATTTATTTTTATTTTTTAACCATACATAATGCTATAATTATTGTGCTGAAGAGTCTGTTCTATACAATTATTCACATATTTAATACTTTTTTGCTTTTCCATTTCCTCCTAAATCATAGACCTTCCATGTGGAATCACATTCCTTTCAATTGAAGTACACAATTTAGAACTTTCCATGGGTATCTTTTTATGTTGAACTCTTTCAGTGATTGAAAAAGTGTTAATTTTACTCTTGCTTCTGAAAGACATTTTCATTAGGACTAGAATTTTAAATGCACAGTTATCTTCTCTTTACTTTGAAGATATTATTTTCTTAGCATCTATCATTTAATGTTGCTGTTAAGAAGTCAATTGTCAGTCTACTACTTTTAAGACTCCACTTTTGAGACAGAGGCAGATTTTTTTTTTTTTTTTTTTTGCGGTTTCTACATGATGTGTGGGTTCTAGGTATAGATTACTTGTTATTTACCCTGTTTATAGTTTATTGGGCTTGAATCTGTGGATAGCTATCTTTTATCAGTTTTGGAAAATTTTGTCCCATTCTCCCTTCTCTCCTTTTGAAACTCTGGTTAGATGTTTGCTATACTTTGTCACTTTAAATTTTGTCTTAAACTTGCTTTTAGACTTTTTTTCATTTTTGTAACTGTGAAGCATTCTGGATCATTTCTTTTGCCTATTATTCAGTTCACTAATTCTCTCTTCAGTTCTGCCTAATCTAACAACTTCATTCTGAGTTTTTATTTCAATTATATATTTTTATTTCTATAAGATACTTTTTATTTATGTTCAATTATTCTCAATATGTATTTATATTTTAAGAACTTTGTTATTTATTAAAATATATTGAACACATTCCCTTTATCTCCTTGTCTGCTAATTCAAATATCTAAAGCTTTGTGGAAATGACTGCTTTTTTTTTTTTTTTTTTTGTCACAACAGACTCATTTTCATGATAGTTTGTTTCTTGTTCATTCTGAGAATTATTTTATTCTTACTTTTTATCTTCCTTGGAACTTATAAGTCAGAATTATTTGAGTCATAGGTTGGAAGAAGCTTTTTGGAAAAAGTACTTGCATCTACAGCCATGCTACCCTGAACAACCCTGATCCCATCTGATCTCAGAAGCTAAGCAGGATCGGGCCTGGTTAGTACCTGGATGGGAGACCATCTAGGAAGACCAGGTGCTGTAGGCGTAAAAAATAAAAAAAAATAAGGGATTGTAAGCTGACAAGGTCCTTGCAATCTGTGAGGTTAACCAAGGGTTGCCTCATCTAAAAAATAAAAAAAAAATTAAAAAAGAAAAAGTGCTTGCTTCTGTGAGGACATTAGGCCATTATCAATCAAAGATTCCATTTCTCAAATTCTCAATTTCATTGTTTCTGTTCATTTAAGTAGAGTTCAGGACCATTCGATTTACAAATTCAGAATATTATGGTTTATCCCTGAGTTGAACAAATTGGTGGTATGTGAATAAAGGATACAAACTTTAATGAGAACTTGTGTTTGGTTATGAATTCTCAAGGAAGTTTTTTCTCCACTACACTCAATATCAAGGGTTGAGCTAGGCAATTTTCTTTGCAGTTTTGAGATGGCTGTGGCAGTTGTGGTTGCAAAAGAGAGATGAATTTTTCATTCGCCCTCATAGTGAAAATTTAGTATTCTGAGAAGGGAAATCTTTTTAGACTCACTTCCATGAGTAAGCCTTGGGTCTTGCCTCCTGTTCTCTGAGCTGCTCGAGACCTCATAAATCAAATTTTAAATTCACCTAGATCAGCAAAAAACCTCAAATGAAAGTCATCATCACTACCAAGATTTTTGTATTTTTGCCTTCACTTAATTTTTTACCTAGCTATTTATCATTTTCTTTCTATCTACTTGATATTTCTAGGAAGAGTTTTTAAGACCTTTTATCTAGTATTTAATGTTGTTTTCATTGGGATTTTAGTCCTGGTACTTAGTCTGACATATTCAATGTAGTGGTTTTAGAGTGAGACCTATCCAGCTGTGCTATCAATTATCTGTGTGATTATGAGAAAATTACTAATCTCTCTGTGCCTCCATTTCTTCACCTATAAAATAATAATAAAATTTAATCAGTAAAAGGTTGTCATATGATAACGTATATATTTCCATAACACTTTGAAAACTGTTAAGTGTTCAATATATGTTAGCTTACAGCATCAGCAATAATTTCACACAAATAATGCAAATGTTCTTTGTCGTTTAAAGAGCACTGGATTGATAATTGATCTGAGGCTGAGCTGACCTCAATCATTGACTTTAACAGATTCAAAGGCATGATAGCAGCAGAATTCCAGCTGCTATTAAGGGATGACTGTGAAGTGAAAAATTGGAGGCAATGATTGTAGGAATATTTTTGAGGAACATAACTGTGAAAAATAGATATGAAAATTATGGAAATAGATCTGAGGTTGGCATAGAGTAAAAGAAAATTTTAGTTTTGTTTTAATGAGAGAAAGGTAGATGTCATATAGTCTGTAGAGGAAAAGATTGGAAGTACAGACAGAGCTGATGAAGCATTAGACATTGAAGATATGGGAGAGATTCAGATGAAGGAATAAGAACCTTCATAACAGAAGAGTCACTTTGTTACTCTGAGATTTGAAGAAAGACAATAAGTACAAATATAGGTACTTTTATAGTTATCGGCCGAGAAGTTGAGAGATTTCACACTGGTATCCTCAATTTTTATGTGAATTATAACTTCACTGGAGGAGACCGAAAAAATATGCAATTTGAAGAAAAGAGTGAACTTTTGGAGCAAGATAAAAAACAAAACAATTTTTTTCCAAATAAATAAAAGCACAGTTGCACTCAGAGATCATGGACTCATAGTAGCATTAGTCTGCCTGATTATTTAATTTCTTTCATTACTCTTCAGTCACCCAAGAGTAGGTTGATCATTAAATTGATTCGAGAGAAAGAAGTTCCAGGTGTGGAAGGAGAAAAAATGAGAACGAGGTGACCGTGAAATCTATAATGGAGAGGGAAGAGATGTAAGCCCTGAAGTAGTGAGAGCACTGAAGATATTTTGGAATTAAAATTTTACTGTTATTATAGAAGTGCTCTTAACTGAATAAGAAAGTGATGGGAAGTTGTGTTCAGAAATTTATACATTAAAGTTTATGCTTCCAGAGCTTCAGTGTTTTCTTAGGAACAATATCTCCATAAACCAAAAAACTGGAGCTGAATTGATGCAGTCAGTTCAAAAATTGAAAGATTTTCATGCCTAGGAATTTGAAATGGGTGTGTCATCTACATAAACATTGAAATTCATTCAAAATGAAGGTGAAGTTAAAGAGGTAGACTAAGAACTAGATACCTACAGCCTCATTATATTCAGCAACAAGGAAAGGTAAATGCATACTACACATAAATGCATGGATTTCACTTGAGAGAGTGGTTGTGCATGGTTGATTCAAAAGTGACCAGGAAGCAATAAGGAGACCAGGAAAAGAAAAAAAAAGTATATATATATATATTAGGAGAACAAAGTATGTGCATCTTGAGCTAAGAAAAAAAACTGATTAATGTATTGTATTAAAGTAGTTACAATCTTATGATAATATGTCTGAAGTAATAAGAGTTTTACCTGGTTTTGTGCTTCAAGTTGCATATTGATTGGTAAATGCCTATGTGGAAAAATGTAATTTTTTGATATTATAAAAATTTAGATAATTATGACATTATACTGTACTTGGCTATACAATATCTTAACATAATATTTGCTAATCAATATTCTCATTTTATAAGGAAACCTGAAACTCTAAGTGACTTTTTTAAAATCACACCTGACTTTTGAGTCTTCCTCTTTCCAAAATGCAATACAAAAAACAAACAAGCAAAATTAAAATTATTAAAAATTGGAAACAAATAGATACAATATACTCTATGCTGAAACTCTCTTAGTTTGTTCACATCTTGAACCTGATTAAAAATTGTGTTTTTAATTTTGTTGTCGGTATTTTTTGTGACTTGGTATGTTTTTAAACGCATGGTATTTTTAATTGATTTATAAAAATAACACTGTTACCTGTGTATGGTTGTAATATACATATCCAACATCTATCAGTCACATCTTATATATAGGTTTCAGTCTTAAATCCATTGTTCGTTAAAAATTGGATAGATTCAATGTTAAACTTGAAAATTCTAAAAGTATAACACCTATTGGGATTTTTATCATTCACTGTTTAACCTACCAGTATTTCACTATATATACTTGGGAGAGAGCAAGATTTGAAAAAATGCTAGTGATTCTGTCAACCATCCTCAATAAGTGTTTTCTGAAATGAGAACTTTGATATTTCAAAGAGGATCAAGCCCCTTCAAAAAATAGAAATTTAAAGTGGAGTTATTATTACCAACAGGTAGAGTTTTAAAATTTTGGAAAAAAGGTCTAGTAAACATGATTTTTTAAAATCCTGTATCTCATTTTTGACAATTCGCTTCAAATGTACTATGAAAAATTATAAAAGAAAATAGATATTCCTGAGTTATAATTATTCATTCCATACCCAAACTTTTGCATTAAATGATTTTTGTTTCAGGAAAGGTATGTTAAAAGAGCACCTTAATATGTAAAATAAAATATGGCTATTTTGTGGTTATCCTAATTTAATAAATTAGCAATACAATAAAGTGAAATTATTTGTTTTTTGAAATTGTATGTTAATCAGTAAGAACTATGCAAAAAAGCTTAATGTACCAAGCAATCACAATGATTTTATTGTAACCACCTTTTCTTTTCTAAATGTGATTGTGTTGTGTTACCAAGTCCATTTTAAAATATAAAAGTTTAGAATCTCACAACACAAAATTGAGTAAAAGAGGTTAGACAGAAAACAGAACATATATTATGACCCCATCAATATAAAGTTTAAAAATAGGCATAACTAATCTTTAGTGTTAGAAATTAGGATAGTGGTTTCCTTGGGAAGCTAGGATGGCTGAAAGAGCATGAAAGACATTCTGAGATGCTGTTAATGTTGTATTTCTTGATGCAGATGCTGGTCTCATGGATATGTATATTTTGCAGAATTTTATTGAGCTGTACACTTAAGATTTTTGCATTTTTTGGTGCATATTTCTTATACTTCAATAAATTTTGCATTAACAATAAAAAGTTTATTTTAGGGGAAATGTTCGTGTTAATCATAAGTTAAAGGATAATATTGAACCAAATCTTTGAGTGAGTTGGCATTAGTCCCAAATTAGCTCATGATATATAAAAGATATGTCTTTGATTATTTGATTCAAACTCTGATTTTAACTTTAGTTGGAAATGTGCTTTTTACTTTTTATGCTGTGCTTTGTTAAATGAATAAAAACTCTGAAGTTCGAAACTTAAAAAGAAGAACTTTGATAACTATTTTTTCTTTGTTCTTTTTTTCTCTTTAAGTAATAATGTGGCCTAATGTTGAAATCTAATTACTATTCCTCTAATGCCAAAACTAAGCTCTGTCATGTAAACCATCCAGATCATCTAAAGAGATAGGACAATAGGACAAGTCAGAACTTATCCTATTCTAATGCTGAGAATTTTAACTTCTAAGAAAAATCAAGAAATACTTTATCCTGAAGTGAAATGAAATATCTGGGGTTTTTAAGTGACCTTATCTAACAGGTTAAGCACATATATCAAATTTGAAGCTAGAGAGACAGGCTCGTGCTGCATCTTAATACACATTTATATTATTTACTATTGTTATTATATCCCAACTTAAACGCTTACTATGTAGCCTTTGGTTACTTAACTTTAATTAAAATTAAACTAAATTAAAATTTCAGTTTCTTAGTCACATTAGCCTTGTTTCAAGTGTTCAATAGTCATATGTGGCTAAGGGCTACTGTATTGGACAGAACATATTTAGAGCATTTCCATCATTACAGAAAGTTCTATTGAACAGCACTAATACATATAATTAGAATAATACATTCCTCTGAGAGTTTTTATTTTATTAAAAATGATTACTTTTGTAGAACTTTTAGTATTGTAATGGCAAAACATAAATACTTGATACATGACATTTAATAGTAATGTCACTGGTTAAACTAAGAATAATCAGATAATGGAAATAGTAATA
>NW_011888849.1:8307768-8311979 GCF_000151845.1 Pteropus vampyrus | reverse complement strand
AGTTGTGGTAGAATTCTAACCCTCTCAAATTATGACATGGCATTAACTGATTAGAATCTCTTTATGCATATCTGAGATTATTGGTTAAAAGCTCTGAACTTTGATTTGTTTTATTGTCACTGAGTATAAATATGTTTATTTCATTGTTTTTCCCTTTAGGAAATAGGTTAGATAAAAAACACATACACGCAATCATATACAATGCTTATACACAAAGCAATGATTAAGTACATAATCAATCCCACCCTTAAACCAAATTGGACCACAGCCCAGAGATGAACCCATTTGACATGCCATTCAAAACACCTGATTCATGGACTGGACTCTGTTAGTGTCTATGTTCTTTAATTCACAGTTCAGTAGTTATCATTCTAATGACAACCATTTGACCCTGTGGACATAAAGTCGATAAATCTATATAATATCCAGAAAAAAAAAAAAGACTTTTTATATTATTACTACACAAGGAACATCATTCTTACAAACATAAATAAATAAAACCTTTACTAAAAGTTATTTTTTTTACTGATTATTTATAACCTGTGTTTTTCTCCCTCCTAGGCTACTGATAAAGATACTGGCAATTATAGTGTCATGGCATACAGACTCATAATACCACCAATTAAAGAGGGAAAAGAAGGATTTGTGGTGGAAACATATACAGGGCTTATCAAAACTGCTATGCTCTTCCATAATATGAGGAGGTCCTACTTCAAGTTTCAAGTCATTGCAACTGACGACTATGGGAAGGGACTAAGTGGCAAAGCTGATGTACTTGTAAGTAGATAAAACTTCAGATAAAGGGGCACATAAAACAGTGTTTTTAACTCATAGAACATTTAAATTTATTTAATATAGGTATTCTATAACGTGATTAATTTACATTCAGGTTGTTGATAGCTATAGTTTAGGATATAAAAATATAGCTTTACAGTTGTTTATTTATTATTACCATTTGGGAAATACACCATATGTTTTTTATATATGATTGTGGCAGAAATATCGTAAGCATAAGATTTCTATTTGGTCTGCGAGTCTCATTTGTAATATAGAGTTGATTGGAGCTACTTAAAATTATAAAATGCTTTACAGAGTTGTGCTGTAGAAGTTAAAAGATTTTTTTTTTATTACTGTTTAAATTACTTTTAGGCCTTGTGTAATTAAGAAAACAAAAGGAAATATTTTGAAACAAGTTTATGTCCCAATGGATAATTATTTCTTATTTTACCAAAATCCCCATTGATAATTTTGATGAACATTGACTTTTTATTTGGCCTCAATCAGTAACATCACTTTTCTATTCTGCCTTTTCTCAGTCTACACACGTTCAGTGGTAGATTATCCCCAAGGGTAGTTTGATATTAACACTTATTCAAAATATTCAATACCAGTGCATGTATCCTATGGAATCTCTATCATTATTTGGACTTTTCTCTGATGAATCTAGTAAAAAATATATTTATTATTGGAACTATCTATCACTTAAAGACAGACTCAAGTGTAATTTTTCTTTTGCTCTTTAGATCTTATTAAATCTTTATCTTTCACAGTTTTCTTCATTTTCATATTTCTCTGGACAAGTTTAACCTTTATATATATGCAGACATCAGTGGTCAACTATTATTCTTTTTAGATAATGGTAAAGACCAATCATCATGATTGTGATTGGTATGAAGGCCAGAACTATGTCATGTATAACAGTAAAGCTGCATAAAAAAACAAAGACCAGTCTAAGCCAATAAGCTTTTGGCATAGAAGGTATTATGGTTGACAAAGATTTTCAATCAAATCAATATCTGTAAACATTATGCGAAATAATGTTATTTCTCTCATTATTTAAAATATGCACATTGTGAAGCTTTAAGGCTGATAAGCTCACTAAGTATACGTAAAATATAAGAAATATAAACAAAATATAACTATATAGGTTATATATATATATATAATATGTATGCAAGCAATGTGAAGTTTATGAGATTTTTATTTGAACGCTATAAACTATTTTGTGTAAATTATAAAATATACCTTTAAAATTACCCAAAATATATTTAGAAAAATTTAATTCAAAGAAATCATGTTAAACATTTTTAATTATAATATATATGTATGAAGAAGCCTTCTCAGCAAAATACTATTTATAAGATCTGCAATCCTTTAAATCAAGAAAAGGGAGATATGGAGGGAAATAAGACTTTTATGTAAACAAAATATTCCAAAACCAAGAAGGAAGAGAAACGATGGCAGGTCTAAATAACTAATAGATATTTACTCAGTCTGGAAGAGTGAGAGACATAAAGTAAATAAGAGACAGGCCTGAAGATGGAAGTAGTTAGTTCATATAAAAGCTTTAGATAATATTAAAAGTATTGGAACTTTTTCCTAAAAGCAACAGGAAACTATTGAAAATTTTTTAGTAAGAGTGAGTGAAGGTAAGATTTTTAATTTAGATAAAACTTTGTGTAATGCAAATCTGGACCTCCCCTGAGGTTACTACTTCTGCTGCTTTCTCAAGTAATGGCTTTTGTGTTCTTTTCTATATTTGTTTGCCACAGTCTTTATACTAGCTACTGGCAAAGTAGGATTCTCAGTGCACTACGTTACTATTTCTATACCCTTCTTCCTTCCTAGGAATCCAGCCTTTATTCTCACCATCTAACTCTGTTACTTACTCACTGTCTCACATTATTGCTGTGATCTCCCAAATCTTTGGTCAATTCCCAACATATCTCAATGAGTTTAGCTCCTGAGTTAAGGTTGCTGTCTCCAACATTTCCCTGTCATAGTTTTTGGCATTTTCATTGCAAAGATGAATCTTCCAATATCCCAAATTCACAATTTCCTCTAATGCTTTGCTTCCACTGGCTTTACCCTCTACTTTACTATGATCACTTAACAACCAGTTATTTTTGCCATTATCAATTACTGAAACCCCTCAATAACTTTCATTTCAAATCGCCCACTCTTTGACCGTAATACTGAATGTGTTCATATAATTCCAGCACTCTTTTGTTCTCAACAGGACCTTTAATCCATTTAGCCTGCTATATTTCCCCTTCTTCTACCCCTCATATTTTATCTTTCTTGCTTATCAGCTTTGTGGTGCATTATCAATTAGTATAAACACTCAATCACATAAAAATTCAACTTCCTTGTCTTTTCTCCCTACATCATACTCACTTGGCAAAACCATAACTCTAGTTAATTAAAACATTCTCCTTTTTCTTATGCTCAATATGACTGCAAAAACATACATAACTGTATAATTGTGTATAAATCCTTCAAGTGAGCTCTCATGTTGTCCTGTAATGACAGTATATTTCCTGGTCCATTCTAGAACTCATCTCTTACAAGAGGTTTATGAAGAATTAATAGGACTTAGAAATCAAACATGTAAATTTACAATCTGTTTTTATAATATTGTGCTTAATAAATATTCCTCTTTTTTTGTTGTACCTAGCAATAAAGATGGATTCCAACAATAGAAATATTTCTTAAACATTTTTATTGATAAGCAACACATAAAGAATGAAATTAAGCAATTTTATAATAATGTTTTAATAGTTTTTATTTTGCAATTACTGTTGACATTCAATATTATTTTATATTAGTTTCAATTATACAGCATAGTGGTTAGACATTTGCAAATAGTTCCAAAAATACACATTAGTTTATTATACCAAACATTAAAAAATTCTGCTATAGAAGAACAATTTTATTAATATTTGGTATAATAAATTGTCATGCGTATTTCTGGAACTATTTGTAAAGAGGCTATACTAGAAAAGTAACATAAATGTATCTAGACTATTTAAATATATTTGCTATGAATGATAGAAGAAACCAAGGAATCAGAGATGTTGGATTTCTTTGAAAAATCAAAATTTAAACAGTAAAAGCTTATTCTCCATTTGCATAGTCAAAAATGTGTACATTGTACATAAACCATATATTAACACTTTAAAACGATTAAAAATTTTAAAGACAACTATTAATAGGTAAGTATGAGACAACTATTTTTGGAGTTAAGTATAGTATGACTTTCGTTTTTTTATCAAAATTAGAAATACATAATTTTTATATCTTGAAAATACAGAAGTTTGTTTTCAAAAGTTATTAAAATTGGAATATCTTTTTGATAAATTGTAAGCTTAATACAAACATATATATACATATATATATGTATATGTGTGTGTGTGTGTGTGTGTGTGTGT
>NW_011888849.1:8303511-8307265 GCF_000151845.1 Pteropus vampyrus | reverse complement strand
AATTTTGCTTCCAAATAGAGGCTCTAGCACATGAATTGAGTGCATTCCAAAAGTTTACTTGTATATGAGCTTCCAAAACTCAGAACATATTTTTATACAAGAGGAACTTCTGTTAAATCCCTGAACCCATATATAACTATCATTATTGTTTTTCATTGTCCTATAAATAGTAAGAATCTAATAGCTATGTATAATAGATCTCATCTATAATAAATCCATGACAAACATCATGACAAATGAGTGTTTCTCATGGTAGACTGATGGTGTAATGAAAAAATCTAAAATTTCAGTGGTTTAAACAAACACATTGATTTTTCTCTCACAAGACACAACGAGTGTGTACATAGTCGGGTGATGTTTTTGACAGCTTTTCTACGTGTAAAGATTCAGGGGCTCAATTTGATTTAACTTGTGTTTTTACCCTTTGACTTCTTTATTCAGGTAGAGATTGGGAGAGAAAGGGGAGGTTCACACAGATTTAAGAATACTTATTTCTTCCTTTACACTTACTTTACATTGATCAGTACTACATCACATGGTTCCATCAAATTACAAAGGTTGAGAAATCTATTTTCATTGAGATACCATTCCATGGTTACTATTTGTTTCAGGCCATTTGCTTTTGTCTAGAAATTTAACTTATTTTAATTTAATCTAATTTTATTTGACTCTATTCCATTCCATTCCATTCCATTCCATTCCATTCCATTCCATTCCATTCCATTCCATTTCTTGATTCAATGTTGAAAGAAATGAAAAAAGATAAGAAAAGAAAGAGGGGGAGAATAGGAGGAAAAGAAGGAAGCAAGGGAGGGCAGAAGGGAGGAAACAATTTCATAAGTATCATATACATATTTCTAGAGATTTTGGCCATCTATTTATACTACTAAAACAAAATAAACAAATAAAACAAAAATACTTTTATATAACTTCTGTCTCTTTTTTCACTCAGGATGGATAAGAAAAGTTACACAAAAACTGTGATGATTTCATTACTAATGAAGTAACATTTTTGTGTGAAGACACAATCAAGATTCATCTACATATTTAAGGAAAATTTAAATGTTTACTTCCAGACACCAATACTGAGTTAGAGATGCAGGGTTGTAACAGGCATTGTTAACTATTTGCTCATAGGTGGTAGTTGAGCAGATGCCTAGCTTAGTATACACTGTAAAATATAATTATTGGGCTCACACAATGGTTTGAAAAATTTCTAATTAGTTGTAAATATTTCAAATCTGGACCTGTTTCACCACATAGTAATATTCACTAGAGATGAGTTTGTAGTTGACCTCTTTGGACTAGTCACAGACTCACTTTTATTTATCCCTACCATTTCATACTTTAGACTGCTTCACTTATTTAGGTTACTTCTTGTTCCCTGAAGACATTGAGTTTATGACTCCTAATAGAGAATCTGTGAGCAGCTATATCAAAAATACTTGTAAACATAAAATCATCCCCTAGGATAAATTATGGTTAGCTATATAAAGATAAATATACTTAATCTAGAATATCCAATTTATGCTCCTGATGTATATGTATTTATATAATTTTAAGTGTGTCATGTACATGCAGAACAATATATGATTTGAATTTACATTTTTTATATCTATATTGGGCAATAGTAAAGAGCTCATGTTCTGGATTCAGACAGCCTGTGCTAATCAGGTCCAAGTTATTAAATGTATCTTTGTTTTATCAGTTTTCTTATTTAAAATTGGAATAATAGTCATAACTACCTGATATGATAGTTATTAGAATTAAATGAGTTAAAGCCTGTAGAATATTGAGGAAAAAATTTAAAGTGTATGTTGTAAGCAGAGAATAAATGCTTTTAGTTTTCTTCATTTTTCTAAATAAGGATAGAAATAATTCTGTGTATGTTAAATAAATAGGACACATTCATAAACAGCTATTATAATTTATTTTAGCCCATATGTAAATTTGTATATATATATCTCTTTATCTACACATACATAAAGTTGGCTAAAGCAGATATAAAGACTATATATGATGATTACATGGAATAAATTATTCCAAGTAGTCATATCTCAAATTCCTAGTCACAATAAATAAATGATCTCATGGTATTTATAAAATCTAAAGGCTGTGTTTTTCATTCTTCTGAGTGTTCTTAAAGAGCACATTAACAAACAAACAAAAACACCTTCTCTCAGGTCCTAGTTAATAACCAAGAAAACAAACAAAATCTACAACAGTCGAAGTCATTTAGGGTTCTATAAATTCTAAGTAAACAACAATCTATCATTCTCAACATGCCCCCACATCTAGTGGAGATTGCATAAACAAAAATATTATTTATTTCTAAATTTAAAAATGTCTATGCTTAGTAGGGAAGAAATAAAAGTTATTTTTAGTTATAGAAATGTTAATGAGTAAAAGCCAAACAAATTCTGTTTTTTTTCTTCTTTCAGGTCTCTGTGGTCAATCAATTGGATATGCAAGTCATTGTTTCTAATGTGCCCCCAACTCTGGTGGAAAAAAAGATAGAAGATCTTACTGAGTAATGGATTTTTGTTTACTTATATATTTATTTTCATACAGTTATAATTTGTATTGGATTAGATCATTTAAATTATTTTAATGTTTAGATTAAACATACATTTTAAAACACTGTCTTAATAATAATTTAGCTTGCTCTTTTTCTGAAATAGGTAGCTTTATTTGAAATATGTGAAGATTCTGAGAGTACTTTCAAATAGGAATGAAAATTAGATGTGAGAAGATATTATTCAGAATGCTTTGATTGATGCATCAATATAACCTCAAATGCAGCATGTAAGAAATAAATCATAACATTAATTATTTGAGTATAAATCATGATTTTTGTGGCCCCAGATTATTCAGATAACTCATTATCTAAGCAACCCAGCTAGTCTAGAGAATGCTATCTCTCAAAGTGGTGTATTTAGATGCCTAAAGCTTATTCTTTCAAAGAAAAAGATGATAAATTTTAAACAATATATATTTTTAATTATTCTAAAACATGTGCCATGCCCCTCTGCCTTTGAACAGTTTACACTGAACATGACTGAATCTATTATTGCTGACCTAAAGTTGTGATTATTAAGTTGCACGTTCTCTAGTGCTATCAAAGATTATTAAAATGTCTTTACTATCTCACTCTTATCTACCCTAACCTAGCCTGCCATCATTTTATAATTTCTACATTGGTATTTATTTATTATTCTCTCTTCTATTGCGTTCAGGTTGACAGATATCAGTTGTCACTGTTTATCTGCTTCTCTCTAGCAAAATACCTCCCACTTCTCAGTTACTGGAAGAAGCTTCAGATAGATAACTAATCTTTTAGTAATTATATGTCAAGTAAAATACAATAGGCATTGATGAAGGCAAGACCGATTCTCTTATAATAAAGGCATGTGTGTTTAATAATAATGATTTATGGACATTTTATGAAATTTAACCTTTGGCCATCACATAAAATGTCTTATGAATGAGATGATTATCAATATTTATGCATGGAATGTCAATCATGCAGTGTCTTGTTCACATGTTCAAAAGTGGTTTATATATGCTTAACCCATATTAAAATAATAGCTGATTACACCAGAAAATTTTAGAATTATACCTATCCCTTAGCTGCTTTAATGTCATCTGTTAGGGGTAGGCTTTCTTTGATTACACTATCCAAAGGAGATGATACTCTTTTCAACCTCTAACTTTTATTTTTTTATTTTTTTTCAAAGCATTATTTAGTATTTTT
>NW_011888849.1:8293357-8302556 GCF_000151845.1 Pteropus vampyrus | reverse complement strand
AACCTACAATGAGATGTCATAATCACCCAAAGTTCGTGCTTTACATTAGGTTTCACTCCTGGTGCCGTACATTCTGTGGGTCTGACTAATGTGTAATGACATATATCCATTATTATAGTATCATACAGATTAGTTCCGCTGCTCTAAAAATCCTCTGTGCTCCAGCTATTCATCTCCCGCTTCTGCAATAACCCTTGATCTTTTTACTGTCTTCACAGTTTTACCTTTTTCAGAATGTTGGAATCATACAGTATGTAGCCTCTTTGATCTCTCTTTGAAAACTAATTTAGTGGATGAAAGTGGTGGTGATAAGGACTGTTAGACCTGATTCAGCACCATGAAGCTCCAAATACTCACTGTTACTGTCCATGGATGAATAACAAAAATATACACATAACCAAGGTAGACAGCAGAATGCCAATTCATTAATCAAAAATAAGAATGTATTGTTCTGGTGACCAGACTAACCAGCACATGTGTTGCCTATAGACATTCTTAGATGACAAGTCATATCATCATCAAAGTCATTTTCTATATTTCCAATGAGGCATCCCTATCCTTTGAAGTAGAAAACTTGAATTCCATATGGTCATCACTTTTATTTTTTTCTTTAGGAAAATCCATATATGAGGCCAGATCATAATCCAAAGTTTCCTTGGTAAGCATGAAACCAGTACAAACTGGGAAAGTTCATGAAAGGAAAATTTAATGACTTAGTATATCCATTTCACAATGGGGGATAATTTTTGTAAAGGGGTCAATATCCTTTGCTAGCTAAAAGCACAGTGCCTGGAAAATGGGATGCTTATAGTAAATGTTAGCTGCTGTAGTAATGATAACAATTACTCTCCAATCCACTGGAATTCACCTAAATGTCTGTACTGAATTTTTAAAGTTTTTTGTTGTTGTTGTTATGTTATGATTATAGAATTAACCAGCACCCCTTTGTAATGAAACATAATTTTTTTTCATTACATTAATGTATTCCAGCAAACTATGCCCCATGCAGATGTTCTTGCATATCTGTGTTCTTAGGTATTTTAGACTGATCTTAGGATTTAGCTCTTTGTGAGTCTTGTGTTTCTCCTACTTACAAATTCTTGAGATTAAGGAGTAGGAGAAATAGCTGTGAGGATAAGGTTAGTGAACCTTACTATAAACAACAAATGAATGACAATAATATCCTTAAAAAAAGCTAAGAAATATTTTCATTTTTTGTGTTCTTTCTTTCTCCTTCCCTTCACCATGAAGCCCAAATTAAAAAAAAGAGGTTTGGGGTTCTAAAATTTAAATCCTTAGGAATCTGCAGAAATGACATTTTCAAAAAGTATAAATTAAAGAATTTAGAAATACTGTGTCACAGTATGAATTGGAATTGATCATTTAAGTCTCAGAGTGGGTCAAATATTTTTCTTACTTTCTAAATACAATATGAAAAACTAATGATAGTAGAACTTTATTGAAGTAGTTATTGCTTTGGTGTGGAAGAGCCTATTTGCATGAAATATTTATAAAGCATCTGAAATATGTCTGTGTAAATTATAGCTCTTGGTATTAAGGTTACAAAACATACTTTAAACATCTAATCAAGATATTTGTTTCTAGGATGAGAATTATAAAGTCTCGAGAATAAAACCTATGAAACAGTAAACAATAAATGCCAACACTTACATATTCTTAAATCAATATGTTAAAGACTTGGTTTTGGGGGGAAAGATTAAGTTGAAGAGCAAATGAATAAACACATTATCTTTGTTCATTTTTACTCTCTCTTTGTTTTAGCGTTGGGGGTAAGATTATTCCTGTAAAGAAATAGATATTAATATTTTAATAATGAATTAAAATATTTTAATAATTTCTAATATTAAATTTTATCATTTTACTAAAATATTTATTTTATTATAACATTTAAATGTTAATAATTTAAAAATAATACTTTTAAATTAATAATTTTTATAACAAAATACTTCATAAATAAAACTTTTACTTTCAAAAATAGGTAGTAGGTTGGATTTAGCCTGTGGGATTAACTAGCCAAGTGCTAATTTAGAACATTATACTCTACATAAAAAAGTTATAATGCTTTCTTATTCTATTCAAATTCCTACAAGAAAACACTTTGGGGAAATCTCATATGAAATTCCTAAGTGATATTATTAAACTTTTTCTAGCTCAGGATGGCCATTGTTCCTTTTGAATTAAGAGGACCTAGGCTTAAGGCCCAGTCCACCAATGACTAACCAGGAGATCTTGGGCCCGTGAATTAAACTCTTTGAGTCCTAATATCCATATCTGAAAACTGGCAATTTATTATTTAAGTAAAAAGTAGTTCTTAGGTGTAAGCACTAGAGAGTTAGCAGTGAACAAAGCAAAGTCCCTGTTCCATGGAGCTTATCTTCTATTAGTAGAAAACAGCAAGTAAAATAATAATAATAAATTAATACATAACATGACATTAGGTAGTGATAACTGCAATAAAGACAAATAAATACAAATATAAAATTATGGAACAAAAGTACTATTTCATCTAGGATGATTGATAAAAACCTTTCCAATAAGCTGAAATCTGAGCAGAAACCTAAAAGAAGTGAGGGAGAAAATCATGTGGAGTGTGTTTGTGAGTAAGGGGGCTGGAGAATGAGGCTGGAAGAAATAATCCCAGAAAGAGGAAATGCAAACATAAAAATGTGAATTAGGAGCATGCTTATCACATCAAGACTATTCAGGTAGGAAATGTGTTATATAAGACTTCATAGGGCCTTGGAGAATTTAACATTTTACTTTAAGATGGAAAGTTCTTAAAGCTGTATGTCTAATATAGTGCCATTAGTTACCTGTGGTTATTGAGTGCTTGAAAAGTGTCAGGTCCAGATGAGAGATGTTATAAGTGCAGCATAAAATCATACCAGATTTCAAAGACTTAGTACCAAAAAATGTAAGATAGCTCATTAATATTTTTATGTGAATT
Organism: Pteropus vampyrus; assembly: GCF_000151845.1. Classification (NCBI taxonomy): domain Eukaryota; kingdom Metazoa; phylum Chordata; class Mammalia; order Chiroptera; family Pteropodidae; genus Pteropus; species Pteropus vampyrus. The sequence continues at coordinate 8,299,588 of NW_011888849.1, read as the reverse complement.
ACATATTGAAATGATCATTTTCAACATATTAAGTAAATATATTATAACTATCACCATTTTATTTTTAACTTTTTAAAGTAGGTATTAGAAAACTTGAATTTACACATGTAACTTTCATTACATTTCTTTTGGACAGCGTGGCCTTATACATTTTGCACAGAGAAATGATAATGTTCTGGCTCAGCTTTTACAAGTGACCAGATATGAATCTATAGCAATAGTACAGGAGAGAGATCACTGTTGCTTGGACTGGTGGTATGGGTGGCGACAGGGAGGGTGATTAGATTAAGGTAAATTTTGAAGGTTCAGATAACCTACAAAATTTGTTATGAACTGGAATATGAGAAAATGTAAGAAACAATAATGACTCCTAGATTTGGGGTCTGAGCAAATGGATAAAATAAAAGTAGTTGCTTTTGTTCACTGAAGAATTGGATAAAATTATACATGTAAAAATAATAGTATTCTATTCTTAAAGAAGATTGACTTTATTTGTCAATATCTGGTTCACATCAATAGCTCTGAGTATCAGCTTCCTCCCCCACCATCAGTGAATTAAAACTCCATTATCTCTTCTCCACAACCGCTTACTTAACCCAACATTAAGGTTAATTTATTTTGTCTATTTATTCTACCTGAATATTATACATATCAGGTATGATACTATCCTATCAAACCATTGAAAATCTTTTTAAAAAAATATGAGCCTAGCTGGAATATATGAAATATATTATTGTACCTGAGAATTTCTTTAATCGTGTAGTCTCTCTTATCTGGTATATTCTAAGTTAAATTGTTTTATTACCAATCACATGCCAATTTTCTTTAAGTATCTTAACAAAAAGATGTAGTTGAAAAGGTTATCAACAGAAAATGACCATAAATGATGCAATTTCCATCAGATAATGAAGTACATTTATTTCAATAGTATAACTTTTGAAAATAATATTTTGCATAATTGGCACATAATAGCTGTAAAATAAAAGCCAGTCATAAAAATAAAACACGGACAATATAAAATAAAATTTTACTTTTTTAAATATTTAAGGTATATTTCATGATTCATTTAAAAAACATGATTCAGTTTTATTCCAAACCTTGGTGATTTATTGTTTTGACACAAAAAGAATTCATCTGCTCTTTTTCTGAAATACTCAGTTTTGGAATTTATTTTGGTAAAGAAAAAAGTAAACTCCATTCTTTGCAGGAAGAAATACGTGTTTTCACATTATTATATTCAACTTGTTATGTTATAAGAAGTCATAATTTTTTACAGAATTAAAGACAACCTAAAACACAGTTAGACTTTTATAGAATGGTTTTGGTATTATTATTCATGTACATAGCAATGGCATCTTTAAAGCTTAATTACTTGAAATGCAGAAAAGTGTAGAGATTTAAAATCCAATAAATGTTTATTATCATATGACAGAATTTTAAATATTCCCAATGTGTCAGTATTGAACTAATAATATGGAACCATAGTTGTAAACAGGGTTCTCCATGACTCTCATTTCTGTTGTTCTATTTTTAAGGGTTACAGTATCTCATTTTGTATAAATTTGTAGTTATTATTTAAAAGTATGCTATCATGGCACAATATGAATAAATTGTTTACACTGGAGTAAACCTTTGTAAAATGGTTCCAATTCACAATAACTAGTGTTTTGTCTGATATTTTTCATATATATTAAGGTAATATTTGTTCCTTTCTATCACTTGAATTTTCCAAATTCATATATATTTTTGTATATGCAGACTTAACAAAAGTAAATGACTTATCAACTAGTTTACTTTTTCCTAAGAATACATTGTATATTGATTTTCTAAAGTCACGTATTCTGATGTGTTTGCCTTCAATTGGTTTGTTTCATATTTTAATGGATATAATACTCATCATTCAATAATTAACATTTATCTGAATGCTGATAGTCAAAGCTATACTAGTTTCTTTTGTGTAAAATAAAAAAGTATTGAAGGATAATAAATCAACATCATTTATTATTTGCCATCTAATAGATGTGATATAGAAAAATTTAAATACAGAATTGTGCCCCTCCCTCATTTTCCTCAGGAATATACATTAAAAAAAAATGAGTTTTACTTATTATATTTAGATGCTTTATTTTGTCAAAATCAACATTTTTCTTCTTTTTATCTTTTTCACTTTTTTGATACTCAAACTTTTGGAAACAATAAAATAGCCAAAAATGAAAAAAAAATACTTTCTATAATTCCATTAAGGACATTTTAATTTTGCTTTTATTAAAAACTAATGTTTAAATATTTGAATTATTGTTATTTTTAGGAAGAGATAAATAAATCCATTTAATTCATAAGAGACAGTTATGATGAAAGTACCAGTATATTGTCTCTAATAGTCTTATTTTAACTTATTATTTGTGCTATATATTTTATTATAATTTAAATAAATATTTATAAACATATGATGGAAGAAAGATTTATACAAGTATATTCTATCCTGTGATTTTGGAGGCAATTGTTAATCATATTCCAAAGGTAAAATTCATTAATAAAAACAATGGAAAAGAGCATTTTCCAGTCTCCTATTACACTTATCTTTTCATTAAAAAAAAAAAAAAAAAAAACTGTGGAAACACACTGGGAGAAATTGAAGAGAGAAGCAGAAAAATGTAGAGTGTTATAATCTCTGTTGTGCTTTTCCCAAATATCACTTCATTCATTTCAGTTTACTTTTTAGAGCTTTTGCTTGCACCAAGTCGAAAATAACTGGAAAGCAGTTACAGGGTAAAAATAAGATCATGATATATGGTTCCATTAAAACATTTGAATCACAGTTGCTTTTCAAGATTTTCAAAGTGTATTGTATGAATTTACTCCTTTCAAAATTCTATCATATTCTTTTATGTTTAATGGCCCAGGATTTTTGCCAAATAGAATAGCTTATTAATTTTTATATGTTTTCATCCCATGTACAAGGTAAGTATATTGTTTTCTTGTACAGCCTATTCAGCAAGAGCCAATTTCTCTATTCTCTTAATCGTATTTATTGTTTTTTTCTTAACTTTCTCCAGTTTATACACAATTTATCTCTGTACCACTGTTTCGTTTTTAAGATGAGAAATAAATTCAACCATGTGTATATAAGAAAATTCCAATTGTATCTACAGCAACACAAATAGTATTTCAGATACTTTCATTTATGCCTTAGTTGTTTTAGGGGCTAAATTTAATTATTTTTAAATGTTCCATCTCATTCAAAGAGAATTTAAGGCACTTTACAATGATTCATACATAAAACAAGGTAAAATACATTGAACATGAGTCAGAAAAATAAAGCAAACGGAATAGAAAGAAATGAAAGAGTCAAGGTGAGGCTAATAATAAAGATGCTAAAAAAGGCCCTGCTTATCGTGAGAGTAGTTTTCATCATTTTAGAACCAAAGTGAAAGAAGCAAACAAAAGAGCACATAAAAAACAGAACCAGTTAGAAAATTCAAAAAAACAAATCTTTTTTGGTGGAAAGGCAGAACTATTTCTCAATCAAGTGTTAGATTGTAGAAAAATGTTTTTATCTTATGGAACATCATAGAGAGGATATATCTTAATGTCATGAAAAAAATGTTCATGGTACCTACAGCATTACTCAGCACGTGGTCTGGATGAACTCTCTGCAAGTCTATACTAACAGAAGTGAGTTCAGATGATCAGGAAAGCCTGTATATACCTCTGGCCATCTGCAAAACCTATTGATTCCTTTAGCCAGGCTTTTGAAAAAATATTGACAAGTACCTAAGATGGAGCTCCTTATCTTGTTAGCTAAATATAAACCAATTTACCTGAACAAAAAGCTAAGTGGAGTTTACAATCGTGAAATCTGAGAAGTTTCTATAATCACCACAACAAATATCTAACATCTATGGCACTCTTTATTTGTTGCGTTTTCTGTAATTAATTAATGTTATCCAATTAACTTCTCACAAAGACCCTTTGAAGTAGGTCTGATTACTTTCTCCATTGTACAAATGAGTTCTCTAAAATTTTGAGAGACTGAATAATTTTCGCAAAGACACAAATAGTATCCGCATAGGTTTATTTTTAATCTATACCTATGGGCCAGCAGCAGGCTAGGTTCCTAAACCCTCCCTCTGTTAATGTTTTAGGAGGTAAACCTAATTAAAAATCCAACCCTATCTTTTCTTAGGAGTGAGTTGAGCACACAAGGCCAGAAACTGCCATCAAATGATAATTTTAGTTTGGCTCATTCACACAAATAGGTAATTGAGAATATGGCTGCTGGAATAATTTTAGTGTGGAAAAATAGCTATAAAACTATTTCAATAAAGACTCTATATTTCATTTTTATATAAAGCAATTTTTGGCTGAAAATAGTTAAAGGAACATGTATAGGTAACTGGATAAAGTGATGCTCTAAATGACTACTTAGGGACATCTACCAAAAATAACTTGGTTTGAGAATAAATTAGTTAAGTGAGCTGGTTATATATTAGTACTCTAGTTCGTGATTTTTAAAAAAGAGGCTTTACATAGAAAAAAGTTGGTTAAATATGCATTTCAACATTTATCTAAAAATACTTTAAATAAACTATTTCTGTACTGGATTTATCATGTGGTAGCACATAAAACATGTTTTATATATATGTTTATATAAACATGTAAAAACCACACATATTAACACATAAATATAAATAAGCATTTACATATAAATATATATGTATATATACATATGAAATAGATGTTAATTATATTAACATATTTCCTTAGAAGTTTACAGTTATTACTTAATTAAAATTTTTTTAAAGATAGCATAGTAACATATTACTAAGTATTATAAGTAGGTTACATATCTTTTAAACTAAAGTAGAACAATAAACCCTAAATGAAAATTTAATTTTCATTTAATGATTATAATTATTATACTAATTCATTTGCAGCGTATTTGCTTCTCAGAAGATAAATTAAACGCAGCTCTTTGTTTTGAAAAAGTTTACCATAATCAAATACTATTCTACTATGTATCTTATTGTACTACTTGTATTTTATAGTGCTATATTGCTTCTGAGAATTTAGATTAGGGCAAATTTAAATGACTGGATTTTTTTCCATAATGGAGAGTCTTGTGAAACTCTAGCATAAGCAACCCTGCAACTTAAAACAATACAAAGTATATGATCAATAGAATTTCAAATAGTCTAGTAGGACCAATTAGACTAAGAAAATTGGACAGATGTTGCTATCATGAGAGAATTAGAAAAATGACTTGTGCTTTGGTACAAGTGGACTTTAAAATGAAATATGCATAATATTAGTTCTAACATGCTGGAAATTGACTCAGGTGAACTTCGACAAAGGGAAATTTATTAAAAGGCCATTGGGAGCTGACAATATTAATGAGGATGGAAAAACAGGCTGGGAAATAGTCAAGACCAAGGGAGCTACAGAGGCCTGGGAAGCAAGAACTGCAAGAATCGGTAGATATGCAATTTCTGTCTGCTGAGAAAGTTGCACCTCCAGTGCATTAGTTCCAACCATTTAAAATCTTGTGTCTTTGACTCAAGAACCAAATTCTAGAGAGAAAATGAAATGGTCTGCTCTGAGTCACATGCAGTCTTTTATGGCATGGGACGAGGGCTGTACAGGAGCACTGATTGAAGTCCTACCAGATATGACTGTGGAGACAAGGCTAATTCCTCAAACCAAAATCAGAGTGTTTTTAGAGAGAGAGCAAAATGTTTTGCAGCCAAAAAGCAACAAAGTCCACTTGTAAAATGGATGTGTCAATGCCTTTTTTATCAATGCCTTTTTGTGTGTGTGAATCTCACGAGGATTAAATACAATTTTTGTGGCATAGAGAGTATAATCCTAAGCACATAACTTCATCCACAATGGAAATAATTGATCAAAGGATCACTGTGGTTTCCATTTCCAATGAGTAGGCAGTACACAGGATGCCATTTCTTTATCAAATGGAGAGCAAGGACTTGGTTAGGCCCTGCTTGTCATTATTTGTCATTTTTAGTTGCAGAAAAAAAAAAAATTAGAACTTACTTATTTTATAGTTTGAACAGTTTTTAATTAGAATTAAGCATTACTGACCAGCATTCATACATATTAACAGAGAAAGACAGCTTATGCAATTGGAAATTTTGAAGCATCATGGCTGTTTCACTGTGGGAAGAGATTAAGAAAAGGAGATAATGAATAAATCTTTTGTTTTATGTATAGCTT
>NW_011888849.1:8286613-8292902 GCF_000151845.1 Pteropus vampyrus | reverse complement strand
TTATATATGCTTGCTGTCTCAGGCTAAGGGTGGGTCCAAGTTCAGGGACTTGGAGGAAAAAGAGAAACAACCAATGTTTGGTTAACACGAATTTTGTTCTGATTGATTAACGGGGACAAAGCAATTCAACTAATCACTTATGAGGTAGAGAATGAGAATTTGTAGGAATCGTGACTGGCTTTGTCTTAAGTAAACAAAGGGGTGTCCATGAGTTTTTATGAATCTTAAGCCATAGGAGGAAAGATGTTTCTTAAGCAGTAAGCGGTTTCCTAGAACAAAACAGAGTTGGAGGATTTCTTAACCCTTGCTATTTTCCTGGAGCACAGGGCTTAGGTAAATTTAACATTATCAAGTATAAAAGGAGGTATTGTCTGAACACAAATCTTATTTTTCCAAGAGTATAATTAGTCAACGTGCTTCAATATCTATGTCTTTGTTTTGTATCCAAATAGTATTACTCTATTAGAGGTCTCAAATATCATACATTTTATGTCAGGAATTAAACCAATGAGCAATTATGAAAGTATAAAACATAAACCCCAAGCTAGTCCAAAAAAAGAACCCTAGACTTCTTTTTATTTATTTTTTAATTGTTATATTAGGTACATCTCCAAAACAATTCTATAAAGCCAATGTGAGGGGGAGGTAGGGTGACTAAAAGATGATAGGAGAAAATCAATCAGAGCACTATTAGTATAAGCTTTTATTTGAAAATATGAGGCATGGGAAGTTTCCCACGGCCCCTGGGGAAGGAGGGTAGAATGTTTTATGGGGCTTTAGAAGGAGAGGATCGGCTGAAACCTAGCTAGTTTTGAGAACAGAAGGCTTGCTGTTATGAATTAGCAGCCACTGTTCGGGTAGTCTGGGGAATCAAGATGGGTGCAGGGGAGCAGATAGAAGCCAAAGTCATATGCAAGAAAGTCTGGAAGAGGAACACATGTGGGACTAAGACATGTGTCGGCCACATGTGGAAAATTCTCAATTCTTCAGAGTCTTTTGCAGAATATTGTATTTAATAAATATGTCTACATTATCATTATGATTATTTCTGCATTGGAATGGAATGACTTTTTCTCTACATTATAGGCCTAAAGTTTCATCAAACAGTATTTACAGTACCTAGTGATTTGTATAACTTTCACTCCTCTTGAGATGTTAGCCAGCTTCAATATCATATTGCATAATAGTGTGGTTATACCATTACCACTATAAAAACTTTTCCTTATGTGCAAAACACTGGACTTCACGAAGAAATCATTCAGATAGTTCAAGGTAACTGAGACGGAGCAGAGCAGGGATCTGTGCTCCATATTCAATACAAAAGATGATAGAAAGAAGCAGCCTGAATTCTGGAAAGATAGTACCCTCTTTTAAGAGCCATCTATGTCTAGATACACACTTCAAGGAAGATTATAAAGCATTATAAATTGATTTCTAAGCTTTAGTCTCTACGATCTTCTTTAAACAAAGAATGATCTATAAAAATTTAGCCTTTTTAAAATGAACTACAAAAAGCAATTAACTAGGTCAACCATTAATTAGTATAAGTATTTATACAGTTAAGTATTGCATTGGTTTATTTTATGATTTATGCCTGATGCATAGTTAATCAGGCATAAAAATGATGTATATAATAGAACTGAATTATAAGGTTCATATATGACTAATAATCAAGGATTACGTTCTCGTCTTTCTCCAAATTACTGAATAGATTGAGCATTTGATAAATTCTTCATCTCCTTAAAGTCTTTACTAACCAGTTTTCCTGATTCTGCCCTCAGACACTATTTAAACTTGTTCTCAACAGAGTAGCATGGGTGCTTCTTCTAAATGTAAGGTAAATCATATTACTTCAATGTTTAAAATTCAGCAATATAGATTTATTTCTTTCGGAACAAAAGGTAATGCTTACAATCCTTAAAAGTCCCCATGTGATCTACCCCCACAAGCTTTTTGGTTCTAGCCACACACTTCTGCTTCAGGGCTTTTGCACAAGTGGTAAGCAATTTTCTCTTCCAGGAACACTGTTACCCAGAATATCCTCATCACTCATTGTCTCTTAAAAGTCTGCTCAAATATCAACTTTTCAATGATACTTTTCCTGAACACTCCAGTTATTTTATTTTATTTTATTTTATTACCAGTTTTATTATTTTATTATTTTGTCTGTCTTGCTCAACTAGAATGCAAATTCTGTGGTGTCAGAGATCTTTATTCTGTTCACTGATATATCCCAAGTGTCTAGAATAGTGCCTGGTCCATGGTGTGCATTCAGTAAATAACTGTTGAATGAATAAATGAGTGAATGAAAATGTTCCCACTTAACCCTTTCCCGAATTTTGCTATAACTCTATTAGACTACTATGAGTCCAACTTAATTTTCTACATATTCAAACTTTAAAAATAGAGATTTATATAAAGATTTTTTTTCTCTAGTTGGGGAAGAGGAAATAGGGTATTAAAGAGTTTTTTAAAATATGACTATATTGTTTTATTTTGCACATTATAAGAAATTCAAGCAGCATAATATACAAAGAAGAAAGATTTATAAACTTTTTATAGTAAACTCAAAATCATACCACCTGGATTTAAGCATTATTAACATGATATAGACATCATAATAGACATCTCCATGATGGTCTGTATGACACAGATATGATAGATTACGGAAACATCATTGTAGATCTCTCTCTACATATAATATAAAATATATTAATATGTAATATAATATGTACTTTATATATTATATATTAGTACATATTTTAATATATTATTATTACAGAACAAGTTTTAAAGGCTTTAAACAAAAAAAAACATAATAACATAAATCAATGATGAGCTAGTTGCATACAAACACTTCAGGTTGAAGAGGCATGTTCTCGATGAATTTATATGCAATAAATTATCATGATTTGATTCCATAATTTATGTATCGATTGGCTTGATATAAGTAATAATTTAATGTAAAATATATAAGAGCAATTTAAACATTGTTATTAATTTATGAGTTAATTCAAAGTCTGTGACTGTATTTTTTAAAAATCTGAGGTAAAAAAATCTTTAGGAAGCAACCGTGTACCTATCTATGTATATTTGAGGATCAAGGGTTAAAAAATCAATCATCAAAAAATACCATACATATGTATATAGGTAATGTAACCTATATAGGTAATGTAACCTATATACATATATATGTAATAAAGATAGAGATAAACATTGTAGAAATGCTTAGGTATACAGATATAGATGCTAAGTGGAAAGATAGATTTTTGCAACATGTGTTCTCAATTTTAAAGCATTAAATTTCGTTTCACATATATTTATCTGAAAAAGATGAAAAGAACTCAAATTCGGACATATATTTCTATCATAAGAGATATTTCATCCCAAAAGATCTCTAAACATTTAAGAAAAAATGTTCAGGGAGAAGATATTACATGTTTTAAATCAGGGGTCCTCAACCCCCCAGGCAACGGATGGTACTGATCTGTGGTCTGTTAGGAACTAGGCCCCATAGCAGGAGGTGAGCAAAGCTTCATGTGTATTTGCAGCTTCTCCCCAGCACTAGCATTCCTGCCTCAGCTCTACCTCAGATCATCAGGCATTAGATTCTCATAGAAACATCGGTCCCTGGTGCCAAAAAGGTTGGGGGCCACTGTTTCAAATGACATAATTCATTTTTAGACTTTATTGATTTATTTTTTTCCTGCTACCCTGTAAAAGTTAGTACAGTTATACAGATAATTTCACATCTATATTTTTAGTCACATATGATTCTGCGATATTTCACAGAAATATAGAAAAAGGCACAAGCTAAATACAAGTTTCTCCTTGTAGGAAAACATAATTTATGTAGGCATATATGAAGGATTCCTTTAGATCATATTTAATCAATACATAAATGCACTGCAGCAATTATAAATTGTTAAATTATAGTATTGGAAAAGATAACCACCTTCTGTAATATATTTAACCATATACTCACATGTCTTTGTTTTTTGACTTGTGAACTAATAGTACTAGTGAGAAAAATGCTTTCTTAATAATTCCGCAAATTCATTAAATGTCTTGAATGAATTAGATGCTGCGAAAAAGTTTATTATTGCAAAAGTTTAAGCCAAATTAATAATAATCATAATCATATTTTATGGTACAGTTACTATGTGCTAAAAACTGCAAAGATTTGAGCAAAAGCTTTAGTTCAATTAATCTACACAATGATCTCACGCAGCAGATGATTTTCTCATTTTGTAGTTAAGAAAACTGAGACTCCAAGAATTTAAAATTCCATATCTAAGGTTATGCTGTTGATAAGTAAAGGAATTGAAAACTTAAGCCAAACCTTTGTGCTGTTTACCACTAAGTTATTATTATTTGTACCTCCTACAAAATGTCAAGAGTATGATGTGGTTTGACTCCAAAGCCTTTCTTATTTTTGTTAAGTGTGCATATGTCTCTCAAGAAAAGAATCCTGAAACACAGGCTGGATGATGTTAGACTAAGTCTTCCACTGTAGCCATTCCCTTCAGGTTTCCAAGGAGGCTACATTCAACTACTCACTAGTATTTGAGGAGTGGATTTATTCCTCATTCTGCTTTTCACATCTTCTTTCCCCTATTCTTCAGCAAAGATCTCATCAGTAAAGATATTGGTAAGGCAGAGAGACCAGCAGGTCTGAGGTGATGAGAATAAAAGGAAAAGAATGAATAGTGCTTCAATAGGAGAGCCTTCAACTATGCTGATCTATACAAACTGAAAAACTGACAAACAAAACACTTCACTTTCATCAACAATGTCCCCTATCATGTACACCATAGACTTGTGTTCAATCGTATAGCCATTTCTTCCAAAGTTTAGTATCCTGCTTGGTCTTTTAACAAGGACAAAACAAGCACACTCAGACTCTTAAGGCATTTTTTTTTTAATAGAGCAGAATGCAGATTAATTTTGGCATCTAAAGTAAAATTTATTTTCTGATGTATCAAAGAAATTTAGAATATATTTCCCTCCCTAAACTCAAATGCCTTATAGCATGGACTCCAAAAAGCACACTGAATCTATAGATAAATTTAAAAATCTTTGTCATGCATAGTTATTAAAATTAATTTATTAATATTCATGTCTGAATATTTTAAAATATGCATTCTAATGTTAACCTATAAGGATTAATAATATAAAGTTTTTAATAAGGAAAAAGACATTAAGGAAATTGCCATTTGTGGCACTGTAGAAAACAAATATTTCTATGGCAATAATTTGTACTTTTAATTAAAATCATGTTATGTAATTAGATTTAAAAAATGTATTTTCCAGAAAATTACCCATAGGTTAATATTATTTCTGTCTTCTCTGTTGAATATTACTGATTCTACACCAAATGATATATCTTTTAATTTTTTTGTATTCCTTTAAACAGGTTCTGAGATTTTAATGCAATATTTTTTATTTTAATCTGGTAAGCCTGCCATAGCAAAATATCTTTATGTTCTCCCATTGCTATGATGCTCTAAAGATCTTTATATGTTCAAGAAAATAGGTATCCTCATCCTGCACCTTGGTATATGTTCTTTGTATCACAGAATCTGATGGGAAGTGTAATTTATAACATCAACCACATGAACTCAAGAGTTCTAAGACCCCATGGCTCCTATAAAGCATAGACAGCTTTATTTGTACTACATAGTTGGCACGTCCCATGAGCCATGTAAAAGCTCAAATAGTATCATAAATTCAAAGAGTCAAGACTTAAATGGAACATAGTTGGTGACCTCTTTCTACCTTATTCAGCTTCCAGCATCACTGGAAGTTAAATGCTGAAAAAATAGCTTTTTTTCCAAGGGTTCATATTCGGTAAACATTAGCAAAATCCAGGCTGTCATCATTTTTCATTTACTAAATGTCATTTCAAGTTAAGGGTGATTTTTTTTCCCCCAGAAAGCTTGTCAGAATGTCATGTGTGTACTCTGTTTGATTTATAGGATTTTAGATCGGTATGTTCAGGAGCAAATCCCTGGTGCCAAAGTTGTGGTGGAGTCCATTGGTGCTCGCCGGCATGGAGATGCCTTTTCTCTAGAAGATTACACCAAATGTGACTTGACTGTCTATGCAATCGACCCCCAAACCAACAGAGCCATTGACAGAAATGAGCTTTTTAAGTAAGTACTTTTTTAATTAAAATTATTGGGGTGATGTTGATAAAAATTATATAGGTTTTAAATGTACAATTTTATAATCTATCATCTGTATATCGCATTGTGTTCACCAAAGTCAAATCTCCATTCATCACCAT
>NW_011888849.1:8284833-8286488 GCF_000151845.1 Pteropus vampyrus | reverse complement strand
GTCTTGTTTGTTGCTTTCAGTTTTATGTCCTACATGAGTAAAATCATATGGTTCTCAGCTTTTTCCATGTGACTTATTTTGCTTAGCAAAATATTTTCAAGATCCATTTATGTTGTTGCAGATGGCAGTATTTCATCTTCTCTCACTCTGAGCAATATTGCATTGTATACATGTACCACATCTTCATTATCAAATCATCTATTGAAGGACACTTCAGTTATTTCTATGACCACTGTGAATAAGTTAGAATTGCTATTACAAGACAAGTAATAACAAGTATTGGAGAGGTTGTGGGAAAAAAGGAACCCTCATACACTGCTGGTGGGAATGTAAATTGGTACAGCCACTATGGAAAACAATATGGAGATTTCTCAAAAAATTAAGAGTAGAATTACCACACGACCTAGCAATCCCTCTCCTGGGTACTTACCCATAAATTTGAAAACATTTATTCGTAAAAATATATGTTCTCCTATGTTCATTTCAGCATTATGCTTGGTGGCCAAGACATGGAAACAATCAAAATGTCCTTCTATAGATTTTGGGGTAAATAAGTAAGTACTTTTATTGTCTGTAACAGCTCTCTGGTTACAATATCACCCACAGACAATTCTGATATAAAGCTATGAGTATAAGTACTTAAAGATTAAAGCCCACCCAAATGTTGTTGAAAATAATGTTTAAGCAAAAATATTCTAAAGAGACAATTCTTAGGTTCTCGTGCCTAGAAATTTTCAAGTCCAAGAGTAAGATAAAGTAACTTCAGAGAGTCTATTCAGAGAGTCTTTTGGCATTAGAGGGTCCATTATACTTATAAGCAAGGAGCAGTTTATTGAGATCATCTCGCATCAGCTTCCATTCTTGCTCCAAAGGCTCTGGCTGTTTGAGAAGAAAATACAGATTCTTTCTTAAAGAGGAAGCTTTTCTGCAGTTATGTTAGTAAGCTTAAATTTTAAGAACAAATCTACCTTTCCTCAAGGCGTTATTGAATCAGCAAAAATTAGTATCTGATATTTTTCTTGACTAAGATATAATTTCTTCCATCTAAGTCCATATCCTATATGATATTTCATCCTGGTGTGAATTTGAATATTTGAGTTATAAATCCTAAAAATAAAGAAAATACAAAATCTTAAACAAAACAATGCTACATATTCTCCTTTGGAAGTTATTCTAAACAGTATACATTTTTTTTTTAATGTTAGTTTCTGCTTTACTCTAGTGACACCTAGTGTCCAACAGATTCTTAGAATATGGTTCTTATCTAAATTGAAACAGTTTAGTTGAAAAATATATATTGATATATAACCATAGATATATATTCTACATATTTATAGATGTGTATTGTAAATACACATATATGTTCCAAGATTCATAATTTTAGAGTTTATTTTTCTTTGTCTATATATCTTTAACATCATATAAATAAATATATGCATATACAAATTTACATATATGTTCAGATGGGGCACATTTATTTAGTAAATGTCTATTTACCAATTTATTTATTAAAACCCACAGATTTAAAAATTAAGTTGGTATTAAATCATTATTTCATTTTTTAAAATAAACTAAAATTTTGTTGAACAGATTTAAAGTAAACTAAATTTGAAACAAACTATATTACTTTAAAATAAAATATAATTAATTTTTTA
>NW_011888849.1:8281779-8283413 GCF_000151845.1 Pteropus vampyrus | reverse complement strand
CCCATAAACTATTGTTTTAGTTTGATATTTAATATTGTTGATATTTAATATTGTGTGGTGGAACACAAATATAGATTTTAAGTCTGAAGAATTGAATTGGTGTCTCAGATTTGTTTCAATAACTGTATAGCTTTGTGATATGCAATGAAATAGTATTATAATGTCCTATTTTACGGGATTATTCTGAAGAGCCAAGAAGATAAATAGCGGGAATATAATTTTAAACTGCTATATAATTTAGAATATTATATTTTATTCTACCTGAATAACATAATAACATAAATAATCTCAACATAGTGATTTAAAGTTTAATGATATTGATAATGACTTTTCCCAAGTCTAAAAGCATATTAAGTAAGGGTCATTGTTATTAATATTTTTGATATGTGTGTATAGATGGGTAATTACTCTTCTTTATTGCTTTTGCTTTTTACATATGCTTTCCTTATTTATAAGACTTCTGTCTGAGTTTATGTTTCAATTAAAAAATATTAAAAGATATTACAAAAGATTTTATTTTTTAAAAAGCTCTTGTTCTTTTAATATTATTAATTTTACTATTTATCTAACAATAAAGATTTTTGGATGGCAAACTGCTCGATATCAATAAAGACTTCCAACCATATTATGGGGAAGGAGGACGCATTCTGGAGATCCGGACTCCAGAAGCAGTGACCAGCATTAAAAAACGAGGAGAAAGTCTAGGCTACACAGAAGGTGCCTTGCTGGCTCTGGCTTTCATCATCATTCTCTGTTGTATTCCTGCCATCTTGGTGGTATTGGTCAGCTACAGACAGTAAGTATTCATAAAAGCTAAATATGGATAGTTCTTCAAGAAGGTGTTATGGAAAAACCATCTCTGGTAATATGGTTTTGTTGTAAAATATTGATGGTGCAACCATTCTGGGATTACTGTATCCTTCTTATACCAAATGACCTTCCATTAAAGGAAAATAATACAAATGTCCAGTACATTTTTCACAGATGGCTCAATGTACCTGTGCTCTTAATATATTCTCACCCAATAGGAATATTAGGTTAGCTCCCATGTCTTTGTTTATGCTCTTCATCAGGATAAGAGCCTTGAAAGAGACGGTAATAGGTATCCTGGGGAAAAGGCAATGGAATATCATATGCAGATATTCATTTCAGCCAATTCCAAAGGTAGGTCCATAACCTAACTACATTGTCATGCTAAGTTTTTATCCATAAGGTTAAATTTACTTCTGTGCAAATGATCAATGTTGGTAAAAATATTTAAAAATTATAACACAGCATATGTAATTTTCCATGTGGTTTCTTCCTTCCTGGATAACCTCAATGGAACTTATATTTTAACATCTAACAATATATTTTGGCTGTATAGGCTTTAAGGTTTTCTGGTTCCTATAGGCAAATATATCCATTTAAAATATCTATATTCTTATTACTTAGGCCTTTCAAAATAATTATAACTAATTTAAACATCTCTCTCTGAGACAGGCTAGTAAGCTTTTCTTTATTTGACACTAGGTATGGGAAACCTTTGTGATAGAGGACTATGCATTTTAAGTATATCTCTGATTAGTGAAAATATGGGAAATAGGTTTAGAAAAGAGGTAGCCCTGAAGGTGCCACAGAATGAAAATAACAAA
>NW_011888849.1:8269300-8278786 GCF_000151845.1 Pteropus vampyrus | reverse complement strand
CTAAACCAGCAGCGCCTGCCCCGGCACCTGTGGCCGCACCCCCACCACCACCACCACCTCCAGGCGTGCATCTCTATGAGGAACTTGGGGACAGCACAATGTGAGTAGACCTTTCAGGGGCTCTAAGAAGTAAATGGGTTTTGATGGATGCTCTGTGGTGAGTATCTAATTTCAACTTAATGTTGAAAAGCAGTTTGCAGACTACTTTATTACATTTTTTAAAGCAGAAAATTGTTAAGATGAGAATGTAAGTTAAATCGAAAATTAATAACCAATAAAACAATACAAACAAAAACATGATTTAACAGTAAAAAAAGAAGTATTCAATATAAGGAGATATTTGCAGATGAATAGCTTGAATGTTATATTTAATCTCTAAATCTTTAGAATCGTGTAGACATTCTTCCAAATTAGAAATAGATTATGAAATCTTTTATATCTCATAGAAAATAAGGAGATTAAAGCACAATCATAAAATAGTAATTCATGATTTGGTATCAAAAGTCAACCTCTACCCAGTTACATAAACCAATTGTATAAGTCTAAAATCAATGACTTTTCTAACATTATTTTAGAACATCATAAAGTAATTAAAATCTGAATGAAAATAATTAAATATTAACTACCCAAGCACTTAGAAAATTCTTTATCATATTCCTCTCAAAAGACTGAAGTGATAGCTTAATTATTTTTCCTATACTATCTCTAAGCAATATTAAATCATTTTTAAAGAGGCTTTTAAATTATTGTTAAAAGACTATACAGCTGTTTCTATAATGATGCATCCTCAAAACAAAATTTCTTGAGATATTTAACTTGTCTATACTCTAAATACTCAAGAATAGCTTTCTGGACATGAAATGAAAAACAACTAGGAATATTATAAAATTTTGAATATGACTAAATTAAATTCAGGAAACCTTTTATTTACTGGAATTGGGTGGAGTTGAGGGACTAATACACATTCTACTGTTACATTTGTAGCATTTACTAGTAGGAATAAAACAAGCCTCAAAAATTATGAAATTCGTGGTTTAATGGAAAAACTGGTTTTAAAGATATGTATCAATATTATTTGCTATATTAATACTATTATACAAGGTTATGTTAATAATTTTTAAAATCTTAAAACTGATTTTACTGTTCTATATTTTAATTCTAAAATTGAATTTAAAACAACTTCAACACTTTCAGTCTACTTCTAAAATAATAATACAGAATTCACACTTTACATATATATATTTTTTATCTTTTTTTATAAGTTGAAAATAATAGTCTCTTTTTTATTTATTGGTGAATGTAGGAATTGAGCCAATATGATTTGATTCTCTCTATGTTAACTACCTCTGTCCAGCAAAAATATTTAGAAACTAAAAAAGATTTAGGTGTCAAATTAATTGTGTTTTATGTAAGATGATGAGGGATATATAGTCATCTGTATTTCACAAAGGCAAGTATAAGGTAGAATCATCTGGAATCAATATAGTTCGATGGTGATAATTTTCAAATAGCAACACTTAAGGACTTTTTATTTGAAAAATTGTGTTATCTATTATTATTTAGTAGAGAATTTTGCAATTCTAATATGTATTTATTAAATTCTTATATGTTCTACACATTTAATTATCTTTAACAAATTTTTGACTTACCTATTCAAAAATTTTTATAGGGATCCTAATAATGTTACTAGAAAATAAATGACAAATTATTATCAACTGTTTTTAAAAGACAAAAATCAGAGGTCATTTTGAAAAAAACTTCATGAAGTAATAACTTCATAAAAATTGAATATTTACTCTGTAATAGATATTATAGTATTTGTACATTTACTTTCTTCCAAACAATACTTATGTCTCCTTTATAAATTAGTGTGGACTAATTTTTCAGTTGGGGCATAGAAGCAATTCTTATAATCTCATTTAAAATTTCTGTTTTAGTACTGAAATCATTCATATTTCATAGAGATGAATTTTACCTGTGTGTAGGAAATAGATTATTATATATATTTTTTATGAATAAATACAAAGGAAATATATAAATATGCATTTTCTCTTTTGAATACATATTAAGTGCTTAAAGCTATTTCCTTTTAATATTTTCATAATTATTACAAATTAACTATAGTTAAAACTTTTCTTTTCTGTCACATGTTTTCTCTTTCTCACCTGTGGATACATAGGCATAAGTAAGTAAACAATATTATTCTAATACAAGGGCATTAAAAAAAAGAATAGATAAAGTGCTATTTTACTCTATAAAGTCAATTTTACTCTATAAAGTAATTTTTACTATAGAGTAATTTACTTTTAAATAGAAAGTTATATCTTCCACATCTCATTCTCTTTTGATTTCTTGAAATTGCATGAGTTTAAACAAGTGTTCCCACTGATAGTATCTGTACCTACCAAGTGAAGTTTTAAAATCCTCCTTATTTTTAATTTGTTAAAAATATTTACCTATAGCATTCAACCAAAAGTGATGTGATATCATTATATCGATAACTGTTTCCAAGAAAATTAAACCAAGAACACATCTACACAAAAACAACTGCTGTACAGTATCAAGCCCATCTTTTAAAAAAATGAGCTTTTAAGATTAGAAGTGTTTTCTATGTGTTTAATGCACATTGTCCACTTTCTGAATTATTCAGGTGGTCCCAATACCCCAAGTCGACCTGTGAGAATTCTTTCTTGCAGTTTATATCTTTGCTAAAGGACACAATAACGGCTTTGGCTTTATGTATCATTTTATTTCCTCATCTGTCATCTTAATCTTTCAATGTGGCTATTTAATTTTTATTCAAAATATTTCCCTTTTAATTCATTTCTGCTCAATGGGTAAATATGCAACAATAACAAAAACTAAGCTGTTACTCTGAGCTTGAGAGCAAAGTCTAATGAGAGACTATTCAAAACCACAAGTCCCCCAGCCTTTCATGGGGAAAAGTCTCAATGC
Source organism: Pteropus vampyrus (assembly GCF_000151845.1). Taxonomy (NCBI): domain Eukaryota; kingdom Metazoa; phylum Chordata; class Mammalia; order Chiroptera; family Pteropodidae; genus Pteropus; species Pteropus vampyrus. The sequence continues at coordinate 8,275,831 of NW_011888849.1, read as the reverse complement.
TTTCATCAGAGACACTTATTTGTGCCCTTTGGTTTATTCAAGTTTATTTATGGTGAACAGCCACTATGACTCAGTATTCATGTATAAGAAAATCTTCCAGTTATATAAAAACTATGTTTTATCAACATAAATCTTTTCAGTAAAACTAGTCAACTAAAATTTGATCCAAATCACGTTCAAAAGAACCACCAACAATTTCTCTCTTATTTGTAAAATATATAATTTTTTAAGTGATTAAGCAAAAATTGAATAGAAGAAATAGTCTCTGTCAAGATTATAGTGTAAATTCATTTTCTTAGCTGTGATTTTGACTCTGAAAGAAATTCTCCCATCTGTGCTTGGGAACTTTAATTCTCTTAATCTGGAAAATAGAAAAATATCTTTCTGTAGTATTTTACAAGCTTTAATCTCAGATAAGAAAGTACTTTTAGCTTCAGGACATAATTACTGAGATGAGACATAATGGACAGGTATGAATAAGACACAACTAAGAATCCTCTTTCCCCAAAACACTCAGCTCTGAGTATCCTGAACCAAGGCAAAATATGAAACTGTTAGCCGAAATGACAGTCTGCAAATTGAAGAATTGTGATTTATACATGAGAGAACTATTACGTGTGGTCATGGATACTTTGCTGTATTAAAATAATTGAAAATAAAAATCAGTGTACAGACTGACACATTTTTTAAGTGAATATTTCTCATGCTACTCACAGCTCTCAAGCGTTTCTGCTCTTCCTTTTTGAGACCAGGGATATGAAAGTAATGTTTTGCTTCAGTAGATTATTGTTATTTGGCATTTTATATTTTGAAGTAGTAATGAGAACCATAAAAACATCTTTCTCAGGAAAGCTATGTCACAACCTGTTTCCTTACATTTCACTATCTTCTTTTCTTTCAAGTCTTTTCCTTCTCTACCATTTCCAACAAAGCAGGGGAAATAAATCAGTTCCAGAAGACAGGAAACATCAGCACGTTGTTATGCCCTTTTCTTCCAATGATATTGAGGCTCACAAGCAGACTTATATAGATGAATCACTTAAGAACGACCAGCCCAAGTCTGCAAGAAAATTCTCACTGATATCTGATGAGGATGCCTTAAGTACCCACAACACCCTTTATAAGGAAAATATAGATCAAAGAACAAATTCAGACTTTTCACAAAGAACAGATTCTGTAGGCTCATTTTTACCCAAAACACAAGCCAAAAATGAGTCTCTAAGGCATCCAGGAGAAAAGATTAAGAGGATGTGGAATCAGAACATCTGCTCACCTAGGAGACCGATGTGGGGACTGCCCAATAGACTGGATACGATAGATCTGGAGCAATGGCGAAGCAACAGGCAGAGAGCTGAAAATGAAAGTACTGGAACCTATCCAAACAAAAGAGGTAGTAGTAATCCTTTGCTTGCAGCTGAAGATGCCAGCTTAACAGAGAAAGAGGAAATAAGGCAAGGTGAATCACTGATTATACAAGGAACAGACCAGTTGGAATCTCTGTCTTCAGACTCTTCATTTTCTTCTCCTTGGTCTCATTCCTCAATCTCTACTTTGCCAACTGTTTCAAGAACTGTGGAACTCAAATCAGAACCTAATGTCATCATTTCTCCTGCTGACTGTTCCTTGGAACTTTCTCCTTCGATGCCTTGCATTTTAAATTCTCCACTCTTTAGGAGAGAGACAACCATGTGTATGTTGACTACTGAAACCAAGAGGAACATTTTCGAAAATCTTCCCCATCCATCAAACATTTCTCCTTCTCCTCCTCCTCCTCTTGTCCTTACTCCTTTTGCTCTTTCCTGCTCTCATCCTTCTCAGCCTCCTAGTCCTCCTCCTTTTCCTTTTGCCCCCCTCACTCCCCATTCTCCTCCCTCTGCTTCTCCTCCTCCACCTCTTCAATCTCCTTTTCCCTCTCTTCCTCCACCACCTCTTCTTTTTCCTTCTCCACTACCTCCTTCAACTTCAGTTCCATCCACTACATGTGTTTGTATACCAGCTGTTAAACACACTGTCAGTGTGACACCAGTTGAAGAAATGAAGTCCTCTGTGACACAGCTGTCAACATCAACAACAGTGTGTAATGAAGTTGCTCAAAGAGAACCAAAAGGAATACTCAAACATGTTAAAAACTTAGCAGAACTTGAAAAGTCGGTAGCTAACATGTACAGTCAAATAGAAAAAAACTATCCACCAACAAACATCCCAAAACTTCAAACTAACTGCCCTTCAGAGCTAACAAATATGGAAATGACATCTAAACAAAACCAAGAGAATTTGCACAATATTGTCGAGGGAATTGAAAAACAATCTCTCAGTCAATCTACTTCACTGTAATGTTGCTTTTCTTGTTTTAACTGGACAATTCTTTTATTGACCGTAATCTTCGAGTGGAGGCAAATTTGAACATTAAAGAAGATTCCATTTTTTACTCTAAACACAATGCAATACTGTTTTTTCCTCATTTTTAATTTAAAATATTATTAATATCATCATTACTAACTCATAGATTTATCTTAATTTTCTTAACTACGAAGTAGCATTATTTGTCTACATTTATTTTAAAAGTAAGTAATTTCAACCTATTTTTTTAATGGGAATATATGGGCATAAAAGTTAGATATCCAACTTAAATCAATGGCTTGTTTATCTTGTTAATGCAGTAACTTTTACTTTTTCATCATAGTTTTATATGAGTGCTCCAAGAAAAAGCAGACTATTACAAAAAAGCTAAAAAATATCGTAGGTCTTGTTATTTCCTTGAAGCCTATGTATTTAGTAAGGAAAAAATACTCCTAAATTAAAATGTTATCTTAAAATGTAGGAGACAACAGACATTATGGTATTTCAAAATAAATTCCAGGTGCTCTAAGATGTAGTCACCTATTTTCTTATAAGTACATCTTTTACTCTGGCTTGCTTTTATCTTACTAGTATGCTTATACATTTGATAAATCTTTTGCTTTTTAATTGCTGTCTTATCTATTTATTTCCCATTGTGCTTTCTTTTTTCTTCTTTATAATAAAAATAAATCTTGAGTTGTTGACTTTTGTCAGACATTTCATTGTTCCCACAGATGTTTCAAGTACTCTTTGGTTTTGTTTGTCTACATAATTACATCATCTTGTAAATTATAATTTTATCATAAGAGCTCCTTCAAAGAAAGTATTTATCTCATGTTTAATAAAGAAATTCTAATCAGTTTCAGCAAAAGAAGGTTAAGTAAATGTCTATAAAGGTTTATCTACTATGAATTTAGTTACTACTTCATTGATAAAATTATAAATATTTTCATTAATTTGACAATTTAAAATGTGCTTACTATTAAAATTTTAGAAAAGGGCCTTATTGGCTTTATTCCAAATTACTTTTAATTACTATGGATCAATCATTGAAATTTAGACTGTAGTGTATAGATAAAATATAAAATTTTTTAAATAGAAATCAAGAGGAACTATATCTGGTAAACTATTAATAGTTTTATATAGGCCTTTACTCTTTGTTTTAGTCAAAGAGACATAAATTTTTACTATAGGAAGACATTTTTATAGTTGTAGTTCTCATATTTTAGAGCTCAACTTATTAAATTCTTAGAGGCATAAGCTAAGTACTATCTTCCTACCTGCTTAATGAAAGAGACACTCAACTATCAAGTAATTACTTTGTTTTTCCTATCTAACATATGGAATAAATTTTGTTTACTGGAAATTTCCACATAGAATGCAAGTATCATTATTTGTTTTACTTGTTTTACAATTTTAATATTTTAGAAGATGTAAGTCAGCACAGAGCAAAGCACAATTCCAAAATACAAGCGAAAGTCTTCCTTGCTAATTACCATTGTTCAGGACCCAGCATGCATCATTTCAAATATTTTGTTCAACTCTTATGTGATGTTTCTTCAAGAATTTGGTCTGGCACCCCTAATTAATATTAGATCAAAAATAATTTGTAATTCTAATTATTTTCATTAGTTCCTCTGCTTCAGATTCTTTTCATTCAAATCAAGAATAATTTCTTTCTTGGGGTTCTTGAATATGATTTTTTTCTCTCTTTCACTGAAAAACTTCAGTTGGAGTTTTTGTTGGCAGCTGGTCATGTGCATGAAAACTTGTGCTTTTTGGCGGACTCTCAGAAGGTATTATTCACAATTGTGAAAGCTTTTAATGTGAGTGTGTCTTTTTAATCTATTTTGCGTCGAATTCTGTGAAATGTGAAATTTCTTGATAATTCCTTAGGATTCCTTAATAATTAAATCTCTAAATAATTACCAAAAAAATAATATAAGAAATCTAAACAATTTAGGTGCTTACCAAAATGTTTCATTGTCCTTTTCTATAACATTTTATAATATTTAATCTAAAAATTTTATCAGTATTTTATAATTTTCTAATGAAATATCCACACCCACATTTTATATTTAACTTAGCCTTTTACTGACACATATTCAGAGATTCCCAGTTTCATTATAAATGTCAATTAGAAAATCTACGTGACATCTGTTATTCCAATATTCTTTGTTTACACAAGCCAAAATATTTTTCTTCTCCTCAACTTCTAAGCTCCCACAACCTGACAACCATCCTCTAGAAAAAAAGAGTACTTTTTGCTTCTGCATTTATTTTGTTTCAGTCAATGCATAAAGAATTATTAAATACCTTATTAAAGAATACCAACAGGTCATCATACATTTTTCTTACTTTAAAATGTAAGCTATAATACATATAAATGGTGTAAAGTAAAATAATTAACACACATTAGATATAAACTAAACAGAACTATGTATCAATATTATATGACTGGTTTTATAAGGAATCAACAGTGTCATGTTTATTGAAAGCACACAGATAATTATACATATGGTTCTGTTGTGTATCTCTTCTAAGTCATTTTTTGCCTTTGAGCTAAGACAAACAATACAAATAACCAAATGAAAGGCAACAAAAATATTAATAGAAGAGTAATTAGTATTCATCTATTGATATGTCATTTCCCACAATTATGGAAATATTGCTAAAGAAAAGAGGCAATTTAATGTCTTAGAAAATAGAATCTAGCTTTAGTTGGACATTTTATAATATGTATGTGATGCAGTTTAATTTTTAAAATCTAAGTATGAGCTTTCTCTATCTCTGAAAGATACAAATTGAGTAAAAGTTAAAAATGTCTAAACTAAATACTCTAGAAGGGTTATCATTACCATAACTATTGGCAGAACCCCATACGCATTCTGAAAATCTCACTACAGAACTATTACAAATAATAAATTGCCGATAGGATTAAATTACAAATAATAATTGCCAATAGCTATTATATTATCATTATTACCAACCATTTTAGTCAGCAATGTCTTAACCACTAAAGATGCTTTCAGATAAGTAGATTTGTCTTCTGAAGGCCTTGTAATTTAAAGAAATTTTCTACAGAGATTATTGTGTTGGACTTTAAAAAGTTATGTACATATCTCCTCATAACAAATCTTCATTGAAGTTTTTTTTATTGATTTCATATAGCATGGTCCATAGCACCAATTTAATACTTTAGGTCAACTCTTCAATAAATAATAAATTTAATATTTATAATTAATGACATCCGACATTGAAAACTGCCTATGCATTTTTCCTTCTCAAGCAGTCAGATGTTTCACAAATTTGTAGTCCATGAACTTTATAAATCTTTATGCAATATTGAATGTTTAGCTATTACATCTCTAAAAAACTTTTTCACTTCATCTCTAATGTAATACACACTTCATTAGATGCTTCATGTCTAATTAACTCTCAAAAGCTAGTAATATTGTGCATTTACTATTTTTAGAATAAATTAACACAAACAAAAATATCTTACGAACATTTGGAAGAATATATTCTAGTCATGATTTTTTTAAATTCTGAAACATATGTTTTTCATGTATAAAACATCTTTTCCCAAATGAGTATCTTATATGTATCAAGACATCCAGGACAGAGATGACATAGAATTTTTTTTATTCCAATCAATTATAATAGTCAAAGTGTTTTATTGTAGACCAGTGAGGTAAAATAGATTATGTATGTTTTGGTGTTCATATAGAATAAGGATTGGGGTAGTAATTATTTTTAATAATGCAGGCATAAAACCTTGATCCTCCTGTCTTGATACTACCACAAAATATATTTCTTGCTGAAATAATTTTTAGTAAAAATTACCTTCTCAGTTTTTCTCATATTTTTTAAACACTCTTACCTAAAATTTTATTTAACCTAGCAAACCAAGTTGTTTAATACTGATTTCTTCATTTCTGCCTTGCAGGAGAGGTTATACATCAGAGGTAAGGGTCTTATGGTGTTATGTTATATCAAGGACCGATATATATTTTTTCAAAACTAAGATACTTTTCTTTATTTTAATAAAACCTTTAAGTATGCTGTGCTATTTCTTTTCTTTTGTATATGTTGCTTCTTTGTTTGGGTAGTTTAAGTCTATTCCATGGGTAAATAAAGATCAACTGCTTACCTCTTCAATGGATACATTAATTTTTTTTCTAAATTACT
>NW_011888849.1:8263593-8268725 GCF_000151845.1 Pteropus vampyrus | reverse complement strand
GATTCATGTTGTCTAACTATTTTCCCCCACAAGGAGTTGATAACCCAAATTTGAATTGTGAATTTTGTTTCCATCTGATTAAAGTATAAATTATCATGAAACAAACCAATAGTGATTATATTACCTTTAAATAAGTATGGGTGAAATGAAATGGCAGTAGAAAGTCATTCTTGCAAAATCTGAGGAAAGACAATTTCCCTAATCACTAAAGAATTTCTGAAAACATGCTTAATACTTCAGTACGGGCAATCCACATTTTGATAAAAAGAAAAATAGGAAGCAATGATGAATATATTTTCTTCCTGTATCATTATTTTGTGTATTCTACCTTTCTTCCTAATGAACCTGATTACACTTAATGAGACTGGGGAGAAAAAAAGGGGGCAATTTAAAACAAGATTAAACTTGTTAAAAAATGTGTGATACTTTAAGTGCTTTTAGAACCATTAGTCACACTGTACTATGAAGCTCAAACCAAGAAAATTATTATAAATTTTTATTTATTAAGGTTAATTTTGATGTTAATTAACACAATTATGAAATTATACAAATAAATTCTTCATAAATTTATGTTCCAACATAAATATTCAAAATTTTATTTAATGCTGTTAGTAGCTATTATATAAATAATGAATCATAATCCCAAGGAAACCAATTTTAAACTGTTGCCTTTTTTCCTCTCTTTTCAATCATAATCTACCTTTCCATCTAAATTATTTTCTAAATCTTTTTCTATTTTAATTTCCTTTGGCAGCAACAACAACTGCTGAGGCCTTCCCTTCTTAAACCAGAGGTATCGATTTTCTTTCTCTTTTTTACCTCACTGAATCTTCATGATACTTTGTATGACTTTAATGTCCGTCTTACATGTAGGAAGAGTGGGTGGCTGCCGACATGGCATATTTTTACAAAAGAGAGAAAAAGTAGTTTTAAATTAAAATAAGTAAATAAACAAGTAAGCAAATCACCTTACTATTCTTACTGGTGGCTGAAATTCCAATTTTGTTGCTTCATTCTCTGGAAATTAGACAAATAAGAACTGTGGTCCTATTAAGAACAAGCTATCATTGAATGAAGTAATTCATAAACTTGATCATGTACTTGTCTTAGTGAATCTAGATTATCAAAACTGTTCCTGAGATCAGACTTAGATTAGGCAACATTTGAAAAAAGAATACTGACATCTGTGCTGAAATAATAAAAAGTGGAAATTGGGTTATGTTTGACAGTCTTTAATCATTTCATGTGATTCAAAATACTGCCTTTGAACACATCTCTATTTCAAAACGCTTAGGATATTATCTTCTGCCATGAGAAAAAGATATGCAGTTATGCAATAAATACATATCATTTATATTTATTATGCTTTTATACTCCTTAATTAAAAAAAAAGTAATGTGATATAAAAATACATCCTTTGGTAAATTTAGTATTTTATAAGCTCTATTTAAAAAATTATTTTATTTTCTTAACAAAAGAATGTTTACTTTGCTAAAAAGAAGCATTTCATGGTTAAAATTTACTTCCAAAAATTGGAGAGTGAGTGGCAGGAATATTCAACTTTTATAGATTTTTAGCAAAAATTTCCATGGAGATATCTCCATAGACTACTTAATCAGATAGCTCAGAGTTAAAATCTAAATGCCAATTACAGGATGCAAGATGTTAGCCAAGATATGTACCCTTCTGAGCACCAATTTCATCTTCTATAAAATGTTGGCAATAATATTTAATATATAAGTTCTCAGCTCAGCAACCGGAACACTGTAGGAAGAAATTCAGTAAATGGTATTTATTATTGTTGGTTTTGTTTATATCAGTATAAATATTTATATTTTGGTCAATAAGAAACTAAGTTAATTCTGTATCTCTTCTGTGTGAAACTCTCTCAGCAAAAAAAAAAAAAAACAAAAAAACGAATTTTAAAAATAACGTGTTTTATCTGCCCATAAAATCACTTTTTAGTATTCTGTGCAGCACAAAATTTTTTGAATTTAGGATTCACCTGCTAAGGGTAACAGGGACTGCATGGAGCATTTCACTGTCTGTTCAAGCCAAATCAGGAATCCTAATGGTCACCAGTTCCTTTCTTCCTCATTTTCTTTTTCTGGAGAGCTGATGCTCTGCCCTTCAAGGAAAAAAAAAAAAAAAAAAAAGCATATATCTGTAAAGAAATTATTTGATTCTAACTTTACAAATCTGAAATCCACTCAGTTGCATTGTTTCCATAAATATTTAGTTTTATTATTGATAAAGTTATTAAAATTCAACTTTAATTGTTGTAAGAAAACCTAACTTGAGATTATTACTCTTAACAAATTTTTAAGTATATATACAATATTGTTAGCTATAAGCACAATATTATACAGCAGATCTCCAGAACTTCTTTGTCTTGCTTAATTAAAATTCTGTACATGTCGAATAGCATCTTCCTATTTCCCCCTCTCCCCACATCCTGACAACCATCATTCTACTGTCTGCTTCTATGAGTTTGACTATTTTACAAAAGAGAGAAAAAGTAGTTTTTCTTTTTCCTCATATGAGTAGAATTATGTTGTCTTTGTCTTCTATTACTGGATTTTTTTCATTTAACATAATGTTCCCCATGTTCATCTACAATGTTCATCTACATTCCTTCTTTTTTAAGGTTAATATTCCATTGTATGTATGTACCACATATTTTACATTTATTCTTTCATTGATAATCATTTAGGTTTCAACTTTAAAATCATTTGGTGGTCTTTCCCCTGTCTCCATACATATTAATTAAACTTGTATTGGCTATGCACTTTAAAAGTGTTAGTTCTGAGACCTATTTGCTTCAATTAAAACAGTATCATTACACTGGGTTTTAGATGCCTCAAAAGTCTAAACCTACTAATATGAGGCAGATATTAATACATACATACATACATACATACATACAGATATGCATTTAGTTTGAATAACTTAAATTTAGACTTTAATTTTGTTCCCATTTCTTACTAGTCTTTCTAGATTTCATTTCCCACCCTCCTATCTGCTTTCCTATAGGGAACATTTTTTGTTGAAATAAAATTGCAGCTTAAAAGTGTACAAATCAGACTGTATAGTTGATAAATATCTTCAGAGTATACACACCCTACTAGCTCTTCAGAAGAGCCCCTCCATATCAACACTAAGGTATAATTTCTCCTTTCCCTCATCACTCACCTGGATTCTTTATATTTTAAGATAGATGTTTTAATTATATATATATATACATATATATAATTTACATATTTATAATTTATATGTATTTAATTTCAGCATTATTGAGGTATAATTGACAAATAAAATTGTAAGATATTTAATTTGTAAACTGTGGTGATTTGCTACATTTATACATTGTGAAGAGTCCTCTCATTCAGTTAATTAACACATCTATCGCCTCAAAATTTACCTTTTATTATGTGTAAGAATATTTTAGTTCTACTTCCTCAGCAAATTTAAATTATGCAATACAGCATTGTCAACTATAGTCACCATGTTTTACATTAGAACCTCAAACCTATTCATCTGTAGCTAAAATTCTTAAACTTTTGCCAACGTCTCCCTATTGTCCACACCCCCAGCCACTAAAACAACTTTTCTATTCTCTGTTTCTATGAGTTTGAGTTTTATTTATTTATATATGTATTTGTTTAGATTCCACATATAAGTGATGTCATGCAGTATTTGTCACTGTCTGGCTTGTCTGACTTAGCATGATGCTCTCGAGGTCATAAATGGCAGGACTTTCTTTTTTTCTAAATGTAGGCACTCATTGTGCAGTGGCAGTATCATAGGCAATGAGATTTATCTGAGGTGTGATTATTGCTAATTGAACACACATTAGTTTGTCTGTTTATGAAGTGTCTACAAATAGAATAACATAGAATAACATACTCTATTTGTACCTGACTTCTTGTGCTCATTGTTCTATTTGAGAGATTCATCTCTATTGTGTGATGTTGTAATGTGTTTACCTCATGGACTTTTGCATTGGTTCCAGTTTGGGGATGTTACGAATACGGTATTTTGGTACACAATTGTATACATTTATGTCAGGTATATAAACTGAACTACATTGAATTTCTGCAAAAAAGATATGCATATATTTTACTTTAGTATTATTGCCAAACATTTTCCAAAGAGTTTTATTAATTTATAATCTCTTCAGGAGTTTATGAGAGTTCTGACGCTCCATGTCTCTGCCAAAACATGATATTGGTAATCTTTTTATTTATTTATTTATTTTTTAATTTTAGCTATCTGGTGGGTAAACTGAAGTAGTTTTAACATAAGAATTGTATTCCTTTGCAATTGGCTTACGAAGTTTTCGTAAATTGCAGTCATTGGTACATTAGTAGAGTAGAAAGATTGCAAACTTAAGCATCTAGAAAGTAATGTAAGTGAATGGAGTTATTAGATGTAAAAAGACTTAAAAAGAGCAGTTGGGAGATTCTATTATGACTATGAGTATAGATGTAAAACAGTAAGTTTAACACAGTAGTAACCAGGAGAGAACATAATTACTGTAAGCATTCTAACTAAATTCATGACATGCAAAAATATGAGCCCAGTGTTGCTATCTTTTTATTTTTCAAGAGAAATCAAATCCAAAAATTTTTGTAGTATTTTCGATTAGAGTTTTGGCAACAAATTCAATTTTTAAAAAATGATGTTTGACAAACAAAGAACAACTAAGGGTCATGCAGGCTATGAATTTTCATACTTCTCTAATGATATATTTGTGCTCTCAGAGAACATTTTTTCCTGACTCTTTACTATTCCTGGATCAACAGAATTAGTTCTTACAAATAACAGATAATTTTAGAAATAAGTACCAACCCATTTTCTCGTGGCTATCTATAATTTTTCTCCTTCCCTTTTCTTCACTGCAAAATTAATTTAGTTGACCTTTTCAGTTCAACCTACTTAAATGCTGAAATAGAATTTAACAAGTAAATGTAATGAAATTGCATTTAATGTTTATCTAAAAACTAGCTTCATATGTATATCTCAGAAAAAAATATTTTTTATAAGAATAGAGCTTGACAAAAATCAGTATTGTCCAGAATTTAGAATTGGAAACTTGAAAAAGCTCTGCTCTGATAAATTCCTACTTTTAA
>NW_011888849.1:8259061-8261188 GCF_000151845.1 Pteropus vampyrus | reverse complement strand
TGTTATAATTTGCTTATGTAAGGTTAATATTTCAAGAGCAAATTGATCCTATTTGAATAGCAGGCTACAAAATACTCCAAAAATCAGAACTCCTATTCACTTAATACATGTTTTCCATAGAAATTTAATAATGCTGATCATTTGCCTTGTGTATAGAATAAAATTAGTTTTATATAAGCTTAATTTATATCCTTCTGTAAAATGTTAAACACTTGGAATAAAGCCACAGTAAAATTACATTTTCTAAAATCTTAAAGGTTTCCCCATAAAGATAATATTATAATAAAATATATAAAAAATATTATGCAAAACAATGTTTACTTTTGTTTCTCCACGATCTAGCACATCTAAAAATCATGAAAAAAGTATATTCTCCATCTTTCAGTTATCACAGGAAAATAAAATATTACCAACAATATTTTAATAAAATATCATTTATGTTAATCAGCATGAGTCATTTATATAAAAAATATTTACTTGGGATATTTGCCAAAAAAAAACACACACAACAAATAAATGTCACTATAGCTTTACCCTATTCAAAATTAAGAAAATAGTCAAATTTCACAAGCTATTCAGATAAACTAGCATAATTTCCTTATTAAAATTTTGTTAAAAACACATACATTAAAAACATTAAAGTCTAGAAATAGGAGGGAGAAGAGATAATGATTGTTTTTTTTTTCTCCTTTGATGTAAGATGCAAAATAAATTTTGAATAAGAAAAAAATGATAAGGCATTTGAATTTGATATTATACAATACAAGCCCAACTAAAATAATTTACTTTTTCTTGGTTATCTTCTGTCTATATGCAGTGGGGATAATGAGGAGAGAATTATGTGATTGTTTTCTGAAAATAGTCATATAACTTGCATGAAGCTATCAACCTGCAGATTCATTTCTGCTTAACTTATGTGGGACAAGGTCGCAACATAACCATCACCCAGCTGACACTTCAATTGCATTTTCATGATTTTCAGGAAAAGGCAAAGAAAATTAAAAAACCAAAAGTTGAAGTTAGAGAGCCTAGTGAGGAGGAAGAAGTAGTTGTCACTATTGAAAAGCCTTCAGCAGCTGAGCCTACATATACAACCTGGAAGAGAGCCAGGATATTCCCAATGATTTTTAAGAAAGTTAGAGGACTAGCCGATAGAAGAGGCATTATCGACCTCGAGGGTGAAGAGTGGCAGAGACGCCTGGAAGAAGAAGATAAAGATTATTTGAAACTAACTCTGGACCAAGATGAAGCTACAGAAAGCACTGTAGAATCAGAGGAGGAATCCTCAAGTGACTATACTGAGTACAGTGAAGAAGAATCTGAGTTCAGTGAGTCTGAGACGACAGAAGAGGAGTCTGAGTCAGAGACAGCTTCTGAGGAAGAGGAAAGTTCTACCCCAGAATCAGAAGAATCAGAATCCACAGAGTCAGAAGGAGAAAAGGCAAGGAAAAACATTTTTCTTGCAAGAAGAAGGCCCATTGTTGAAGAGATCAAGGAAGTCAAAGGTAAAAAAGAGGAGCCACCTGAAGAACCTGAAGAATCGAAGGTGGGAGAAGAAGAATACCTAGCAGAAGAAGAAAGTGAGCCGGCCCCTATGGAAGAACCAACAGACCTTGAATCTCAAGATGTCACTGAAGAAGGCAGCATGGAATCGGCTTCCGCAGAAGGAGGTGTGGAAAGTGAAGAGGAATCAGAAGCATCGGAAAGTAGTAGCAGTAGTAGTGAAAGTCAGTCTGGAGGTCCATGGGGCTTTCAGGTGCCTGAATATGGCACAACCAAGAATGCAAATCAAAAGAAGCCTCCAGGAGCAAACTCTGAAGGTTACAACACAGCACTTTAAAAGAGAACACAATAGGTGGGAGTTTTGCAGTGATGAGTGCTCTTGTGTGCAGTGCCTTCTGTGTGTTCTCTAAAATGACAGTTGAAAAGGAGGAAATTGATCATGATTTTGATCTGACTAAAAATTAGAGACATGCCAGAAAAGTGAATATATATGCTATCCAAATAGATGTGTATAATAGTGTATTAGGGTAAAACTGACTCATCTTTCTTAAATTAGTTATTCAGAAGACATACAATTGGTTAATCCATATTTAAAATTATTTAGCAGGATTTCTGTTAATGCAA
>NW_011888849.1:8257488-8259011 GCF_000151845.1 Pteropus vampyrus | reverse complement strand
TATTACAGTTATGAGCATGGGTACATCTTCAGATTTTCTTATCCAGTATCTTAATATTTTATGAATAATAAAGAGTTAGTAAATAATTATTACTAACATTTGTTTTATAGATGTCATTTCATCAGTTTTACTTTTGAAAATGAGTAATGTATCTAGTTTTAGTTTTAGTCAAGTTTTAACCATTTTTCCTACTTAGTTCTGTTTTGATGTTCTATATTGGTATTGACTACAACTCTAAGAATGCAATGAAAATTATTCAGAATTATTTAAATAGGAAATAAAAGTCAGACATATTTGCTCAATTCCTGAATTCACCATTTTTTATATAAGATGTTTAACATTTTATCTAATCAGTCAGCCTCAAGATTTTGCCCGAGAAATTGAAAAAAAAAAAAATCATGCTTTAAGATTTAAGAATAAGTATTTAAAAATTCACTTCTACACATATAAGTTAACCACTTTCTAAAAATGCAGTAGAGAAATGTAAAGACCATTGTGGATCATGTTTGAAGCAAATCTTTGCTATAAGATAGACTTTATGTTCTGAATAAACTACTATACTTTTAGAAAGAACCTATTCTGTGCCCTAAATTCTACAATTAGTTATAGAACAATATGCCTTTCTCTTCATTCTAGATGCTCTCAAAACTTAAATCTAAAATAACTTAACTCTTTATTGTTATTCCAGGGTACCATTATCGCAAAATCATTGGTTATCGGGTTGCAATACTTACCTTGTAACTAGTTTACAAGGAGCCTAATAGGTGCTATAATATCTCTTGATTGAATGATGAAGAAAAAGAAGAAAACAGAGATCAGTCATGGTAGAGTCTACACTGACCATGTGAAAAAAACCATTTAAAGTTGTAAGTTTCTATTACAGGTATGAAATGCCTCAGTATGGAAGTCGCCGTCGCTTGTTACCACCTGCTGGACAAGAGGAGTATGGTGAGGTGGTTGGTGAAGCTGAGGAGGAATATGATGAGGAAGAGGTAATTGTTATAATTTGCTTATGTAAGGTTAATATTTCAAGAGCAAATTGATCCTATTTGAATAGCAGGCTACAAAATACTCCAAAAATCAGAACTCCTATTCACTTAATACATGTTTTCCATAGAAATTTAATAATGCTGATCATTTGCCTTGTGTATAGAATAAAATTAGTTTTATATAAGCTTAATTTATATCCTTCTGTAAAATGTTAAACACTTGGAATAAAGCCACAGTAAAATTACATTTTCTAAAATCTTAAAGGTTTCCCCATAAAGATAACATTATAATAAAATATATAAAAAATATTATGCAAAACAATGTTTACTTTTGTTTCTCCACGATCTAGCACATCTAAAAATCATGAAAAAAGTATATTCTCCATCTTTCAGTTATCACAGGAAAATAAAATATTACCAACAATATTTTAATAAAATATCATTTATGTTAATCAGCATGAGTCATTTATATAAAAAATATTTACTTGGGATATTTGCCAAAAAAAACACACACAACAAATAAATGTCACTATA
>NW_011888849.1:8248372-8255703 GCF_000151845.1 Pteropus vampyrus | reverse complement strand
CAACACAGCACTTTAAAAGAGAACCCAATAGGTGGGAGTTTTGCAGTGATGAGTGCTCTTGTGTGCAGTGCCTTCTGTGTGTTCTCTAAAATGACAGTTGAAAAGGAGGAAATTGATCATGATTTTGATCTGACTAAAAATTAGAGACATGCCAGAAAAGTGAATATATATGCTATCCAAATAGATGTGTATAGTAGTGTATTAGGGTAAAACTGACTCATCTTTCTTAAATTAGTTATTCAGAAGACATACAATTGGTTAATCCATATTTAAAATTATTTAGCAGGATTTCTGTTAATGCAACGTGGCATTGCATATTACAAGAATGCCCTGCCTATTGGAATGGATTATAAGAATAGATATGTGGTTTTTATATCATCTTTGAAAAATAACTCTTTTTCATAGGCTTCACTAAATGAGATCTCAAAAAGTTTATTTTTGCATATATGTACATTTCAACTGGCAAAGATATTATCAAAACTATCATAAATATATTCAAATAAGTTTGTAGCTGGCACGTTCAAATATTAGAAATTAAATGAAATGAACTTTAAAAAGTCAAATTTACTACCATTTCTTTTCCATTGTGTATATGAGTTAAAGTGGATTTAGAAAAAAATAAGTAAATTGTTACAGTTATACAATTTTTTTCTGAGTAAGTAAACATAATTTTAAAATATATATCTGAAAATCAAAAGCATAGCTCACTTTATGCAATACGTTGATAGTTCACACACCCAAAAATGTAATACTGTTTTGAGAATAACCTAATATTGTTTAACCTTTGCCCCTTGCAATTTCAAATGTGAACTGATAAAAGAAAAATAATTTGTAAAAATGTGCCTTGTATTCCAGTTGCCTACAAAAGGAAAGTTTACAATAATTAGTTTTTCAGTTTTCTGTATTTCTGAATAAATTGTGCAGAATGGGAAGATATTTTCTTTTAAGTTAACCTGTATTTAAATAAGATGACCCAGAAAACCAGGACACTTAAGAGGAATAAATGCATTAAATTACACAAAAAATTTGGCTTTAACAATAAACATGAATTAGAATACTATGGGTTTAAAAATATCGTTAAAATATTGGGCACGGACATATTAGAATGAACAGAATATATTAATGCTGTGCATTTCTTTCCATTTAACTTTCCTGAATAGTATAGCAACTGTCAAACGATGGATCAGATCCTTAGTTAAATAGAAATAATATACCTTTTTTTCATGTAGAACAGCAATACCTTTTTTCCTTTCATGTAGAGCAGCGATTTAATCTAAAGAAGTACAAGTGCTTCCTAAAGTAAATATCTACTTCCTAACTCAGCAACACCTTCTTCAGAAGTTATTAAGCTCAAAAACCAATGAAACTGGAAAAGAAACTGATGTTAATCAAGAGTTGCTTCTCTCTATCTCTTTTGAGTTATTTACTTTTGATAGCTTTCCAGCAAAGGGTATAAATTTCACATGCATTGTAATATTTGCCCTTTTAATTCTTTTGATAATGACTCACGTATTGTTTGTTTGTTTGTTTGTTTGTTTGTTTTAAATTTTGACAGTGGGCAAGAAAAAGAATGATCAAGTTAGTTGTTGATCGAGAATATGAAACAAGTTCAACTGGAGAAGACAGTGCTCCTGAATGTCAGAGAAACCGTCTTCACAATCCTAATATCCACAGTAATATTAACGGCAATATATATATTGCGCAGAATGGTTCTGTGGTGAGAACCCGTCGTGCCTGCCTCGCGGATAACTTAAAAGTTTCTTCTCCTGTCCGACTAGGGAGGCACTTTAAGAAACTAGACAAGTTGGCAGTGACACATGAGGAGAATGTCCCCCTGAACACGTTATCAAAAGGGCCATTTTCTACTGAGAAAATGAACACAAGACCAACTCTGGTAACATTTGCCCCTTGCCCATTGGGGACTGACAGTACAGCAGTGAAACCATTGGGGAACAGGCTGAAAAGCACAGTTGAACGGGAGTCCACCGTTGACAGTAAGAATATCAAGGAAGCTCTGGAATTCCACAGTGACCATACACAGTCAGATGATGACGAGCTTTGGATGGGCCCCTGGAACAACCTCCATATACCAATGACAAAACTGTGACCAATTTTTTAAAAAGTTATTTTGATTTTTACTTCAGTTTTTAATAAACTGTGCTTTTTATTGTCACTGAGAAAACAATGTATGGAATTTCTATCATGCACACAAGCTAAAACTTTGAACAATATGCTTTAAAGTTTAAAAAGAGACATTTGCACTTACATTTGTATCGATTAATTGTTCTTCCCAGAAAATCTTTTTGGACAGACTTTCAGTTCATCAAATAATATGTCATTTAAATATATACCTGTTTTGTTGAGTCTTGAATTTTTTTTCATTTTAATAAACAGAAAAAATTTACTAAGTAATCATTTATAGTTTGTCGATTAACATAAATTACTCTTCATCTCTAGTGTAACATTTTTGGTTCATGTAATTTTACTTTTCATTAAAAAATGCAAAAAATTATATTAGAGGATTTTACAGGTAATGGGTTTATATAATTGCTGTCTATCCTGATTTTTTTATGGAAGAATTACAAAGTGATAGTAAATGTGAGAATCTTCTGTAAATTATTTAGAATCATGTGCTTATTTTCCTTATTGTTCAATATATTTTTTTTAAATTTTTACATATGTATATTTTGACCTTTTAAGGAACACTTGAAGTCACATCTCTATTGTAAATGTCATTTACAATTTTCCCTGGTGTCCCAGCCACCACACATACACACTCTATAAACATTCTATCCATACCAACCATGATAGATAATTTTATTTAGCCATCTGAAGTTAAACCATCATTTGGAGCATCACAGAAATCTCATCCTCAGAAAAATGTTACTGAGATACAAAAGGGTCACGTAGGCAATAATGCATCTAGAACCACAGTTTGGGGATGAAAGATGTAGTAAGATCAGAGAAGTCTTACATTAATGTCACTGGACATGAATATTTTATGAACTCGGTATAAAGGAATTTAGCAGGATCAAAAATTTATATAATATGTGAAATGCCTATAAAGGCTATAAATCTGTAACTTTAAATGTATTATAATATATCACTTCTCCCAGCTCCAGTTTATTTATAGAATATTTTAATACATAAAATTTTTATGTGCATAAAGTGTAGAACCAGAAAATGATCACCTGGGCATTTTTTATCAAATAACACATCTTGCATTTTTCACCATTGAATAAAGCACAGTGTTTCACCATTAACAGAAATGAAAACAAAAATACCTTTTAAAAAAAATCTCCCCAATGTTCCTTGTGTGTTGCATACTCTCCAGATGTAAAAAGAATGAAACAATATAATTCAAGAGAATTAAGAATTCTATTGAATGTGATTTAGTATGACATAGTTACAGCTTGTCTCAAGTTTTGCACAGTATTGACCAAGTTTAGATTTCAATAAAATTATCTCATGCATGCTTATTATATGGTTGAAAGATTTAATAGTGCATATTATTTATTTCACTCTCACATGTCTCAAAGTTTTAAATATTAATTATAATACTATTTCCTTATTTCCAAAATGAATGAATTGTATGTAACATAAACTTGCCAACTTCTATGAGTAATATGTTTTAATTTCAGATTTCAAAAAGTATTTGAGATTAAATACAGTAACATCTCATTTATCCGACATTATTGGAATTTAATGCATTCTATACATACCTTGCTAGAAAAAATTGTCAGCATTCACTGAGAGCTTGTTAGAAATATAGAATCTTGTCCACACTCAGGTTTACTAAACAAGAATCCACATTCTCACAAGATCCAAGGTAGTTTATATGCATATTAAATTTTGAAAAATAATTATCTGTACCACTGAACTCCAGGGCTTACTCCTTGAAGCACCAAAGTAATAGTTTTTAGTATAAAATATTTTAGATAGAAGTTAGATTAAGCATATTATATTTTCCTACTTACTCAATATAAAATCACTAAGTATAATTTAATATTTTTCTGATGTTCTAGAGTCATCTCAACTAGCATCCCATGATATTGACTCTGCATACAGCTTTATGTATTTTTTCTCCTCCAATTTTAAACTGTTAAATTTAACTAATACTGTCATAGTGCCTCTCTCTAAAATTTATCTTCCAGTGTATTTCAAATCTCCTAGTGAGAAAGTTTGTCTTCGTTTGTTTGTTTTGCTTATTGTTATTGAAAAATCGTTAAACCCGAAGTAGGGATCTGGTATGTGAATTCAAAAATTAAAGTTATGTGATTCTCAGAATGTTTTTTGAGTCACTATTGAAATCTAAGCACTGTTCTAGAAATCTGAATTTGGCAGAAGACTAATGTCCTAATATATGAGATGTCACTGTATTTTAAAGTTCTGTTTTTACAAAGAAATATGAAAATATCATAGGCTACTCAGCAGACATATTTCAGCAATTTAAAGTTGATCATTTCAATAAAAAAATCATGAAATTAATCTGTCCCTAAGTTAATGGAGATAGTATAAAGATAAGCAGTATTTATACAGAACAACTAAAACAAATATTTGGTCAGTATATTTTGAGGTAAAGTATACACAGCAGCAAAAACATTACCAACTGACTACATAAATCTGGACCAATTGAATAGTTACTTTGATAGGACTTTCACTATTCTATAAAACTTTGACTCAGGATTAAAATCGAAGAAACCAGGGGAGATATCTAAGTTTAAACTTAAGAATACTTCATATAAATGATGTTTCTATGTAAAATTTTATAAATGAATTGGTGGTTATTTTTCCCAGATAAGAATAGCAGTTTTTTGTCATTACTCTTAATCAGTACGAGCTTTCAATCAGACAGAAGAAATAGCAGCTCTTGGCTGGTTAAGATGAGAATGGATTGATATCATTATAATATTGCTAAACCTGTTGCTTTCAAGAGAAGGTCTCATGGGCATGAAGGACCTGGGTAGGAAGAATGAAAAAATAGTCAAGATGACATATAGGAAATTTGTGACGTGATAAAAATCAAGTCACAAAATATAATCTCTCTGTCTAGACTTCTCTTTTCCATTAATTACAGATTCTGAGAGTTGTCATAGAATTACAACTGCAGGTTGGCCAAAAGCAGCTTTTTAAATTAGAAAAAAAAAAAGTTTGCCTTGAATTTTATATGTGATATGTCGTTCATGTTATCAGAACACATTGTTAACAGGGATGCTAAAACATGTTATTTATCTTAAGTTGTTCTTCCAAATGGATATGGTAGTGTCTATTAAAATATTGTTAATTGCGTTTATGTATCATACAGCCAGAAATTATTTAATATCAGTTCTTGAGGGAAGACATTTTCTTTCTTTTACTTCATGAGCCTTGCTTTTTCTCTTTCTCTTATTCTGCTTCACTTTCTTCACTTTGTACCTTAAGTGGAGCTTATATACCACTTCAATTAATTAGTCAAATAAGCAGAAAATGTTAATAATCTATTCTCAGGGCAGATGCCCATTGGTGCCTGCAAATAACACAGTGATAAGGCTGAGGGATAGGTTCAAAATAATATTGAGGACCTCTATTTTAATTGATACTTTCTCCCTATTTTCAAATGATAACATGGATTCCTTTGTTCTATTTTTTTCTCTTACATTTTTTGCATTTGTTGGCCTTTATAATAACAATCTTTACTTTTTAGATTTTTTAAATTGCAATCTACTTTAACTTTATGGTAAGTTAAGCACATATGTGGAAGAATTAAACATTGTCTATAATTTGGAAAATTATCCACACATTCACTGCTTTCCCAATTTCTTTATTCAAACACTTGTTTTTCCTTAACAAATATTATGTTTCTATATGAAGAACATGAATTACAAATTTAAGTTAAAATGCATTGTTACTCACTACAATTGTTTCAAAAATAAATTTCGCTTTTAAAAACTGATTTCTCATTATTCTGTCAGGTGGGGATAAAAATCAGTAACTGTTTTCCCATTTACATGTTTAGTATTTTAGTTTGATAATAAAAGAAAAGCCTGCTCTGGAAACTCATATCTTTGAACAATGTGAAGAAAAGGATTGCATTTTAAATTTCTTATTCTTTTTTCTGTATTTCAGCCATGTGCACATCACCAAGTTTTAAGAAGAGTGGACAGTGTGTTTCTTAACATTTTGCCTATTCATTTATTTTTTAAAAATTATAATCACAAAAACACTAAGGTGTTCATTTATAATCAGTTATTTTTATAGACATGCTAAATGATATCATAAATATCTCAAGAATCATAGTCAACATGAAGTTACATTATGTCATTTAATATGATTGTGTCTGATGTTTTAGAGATTCATAATTTGTATACTTACCCCTCTCCATCCATCCATTTATCTAGCTATATGAAATATGTTCATATTTCCCTAGCTACATGCAGCTAACCCTAATGTTATAATGCAACTGATGATATAATAATTTCAATTGTCTTTTATATCAAAAAATCAGAATTGAGAAGAATATATTTTCTAGAACAATCAACTTGAATACAGAGAGAATACAGAGAGAATTCTTGGCCCTTTGCCCTCATGCTCTTCGTATCATAGAACAGATTTTATTTATCCCTGTCTTTCCAGTATCCACATGCCTCCTTGCATAAACAAGAGACAAATATTACATTAAATAGAATGAGTTAATTTAAGCTTGCAACTTTAGGCATGTCATTTTACAATGTACCGCATAGGCAAAATAAAAAGTCGAGAACCATATGATTTCACTTGTAGGATATAAAACTGAAAGCAACAAATGAACAAGACGAATAAAGTCTCATAGACACAGACAACAGTATGGTGGTAACTAGAAGGAAAGGGGGAAAAGAGAAGTAGAAAACAGTAAAAGGGGTCAAATATATAGTGATAGAAGAAGATTTGACTTTGATGAACATATAATGCAATATACAGATGAAGTATTATAGAATTATACACTTGAAACTTATATAATTTTATTAACCAATGTCACCCCAATAAATTTAATTTAAAAAAGATTCAGACAAATAAATTGGTTACAGATATGAAAAAAATAACAATAATAACATCCACCTCAAAAGATAAAATTAGATATGTAATCTAAACATATTTGCCAGATCTATAATGCTATATGTAGAGAATAAAAGATTAGAGTTTTCTTTGCATTTTTCTTCACAAATATGGCCATTTGAATATTTTACTGGCTAAATGCCTGTGCAAATTTTATTGACATTTCACACAGTAGGTATTGTTATAGAAAATGCATATTTTCCCCATGGTTCTGAAAAAGATATATGTTTTTAAAGAGAAATGAGAGAAACCCATAGAAA
>NW_011888849.1:8237639-8248103 GCF_000151845.1 Pteropus vampyrus | reverse complement strand
TTTTCCCTTTACTATCTATTCCCCAGCAGGTTTCTTTACTGTTGCCATCTCCTATAAAGGATATTGAATTCTCTGACACTATAAAAATGTCTGTCATAGCACAATGAGGAGAAAAAGTGAAATTTTAGTCAGCTTCACTAAGATGATAGATAGATGATAGATAGATAGATGATAGATAGATGATAGATAGATGATAGATAGATGATAGATAGATAGATAGATAGATAATAATGATGATGATAGATAGATAGATGATAGATAATAATGATGATTATAGATAGATAGATAGATAGATAGATAGATAGATAGATAGATAGATAGACAGACAGACAGACAGACAGATATAGATAGATGATAGACAGGCAGACAGGGTTCTGTGACTACAAAATGAGTTTGGATATGAGTCCTAGGGCCATTTTGAGTAGAAGCATAAATAATGGCACAAAGTCACTGAATTAAGCAAGACTTCAAAGTTCGACTGTGCTTTACAATACCAGCTGCTGTGCTAGTCTCCAACCTAAGTTGTTTATCTATGACTCATTTCAGAACAAAAGGCTCATGGTGGCTTCCAAAATGCATAGATTATAGGTGGTGAGATAAGGTCGAAAGAATGAAGCCAAAGGAAATAAAGATAAGAGAAAATATAGCTCTTAGATTAGCACCCAGACTTACGTGCCCCATAGTTCTATACATTAGTTATTTAGGCCACAAATTTAGCTCGAATCTCCCCCAGCTGTCAGATCAAAAAGGAGGATAGAATTAGTTAAAAGATTTATAGTGCACATAAATTTAAAAAAAGGAAAAAATAAACAAACCAATTATTGAAGAGTATGAAGAGTAGTCAGCTTTACTTGTTACCAAGCTTGATAGAAATTTTTCCTAAACTTCTTTTTAAAAAATTACACTGTGTGATACATTGGCTTAACTGTAGTCGGTTAAATTTTATTTCTTTGCTTTTTCTTGCACAGAGCACAGCTAGTGAACATCGGCCTTTCTTCCAGGAGATCTCCAAGTGTTTAAGTCAGTGACTCTGTCATCCTGTTATCAATGTTTGCTACAATGACTGCTAGAAGGGTAGATTGCCAGAATATTTTCTACTTTCACTAGCATTCGTTCTTGCCAACAGAGTTATATTAATCTCACTTTAATTAAGTCATTAATCAAAGGCTGGGTTGTAAAGGTCTGCAATTTTCACAGTTCTATAGCTGTGCTGTTCACTGATGATGACATATGGAAATGCAGACCTATTTCTTTATTTCTTCAGAATATAGATTTTTCCCCCTTGAAGCTTGAGCCTGAATTTAGGGAACATTTTAGATTGATAAAACTTGCTTTTATAAGGTAAGTAAAAATATGAAGAATATGCTATCACTTTAACTGCTTGACAATTTAGCCTAATTCTCTCATTTCATAGTCACATATTTGGACAAGGATGGACATAATATTAGTGTTATTTTTAGCGACATCTTGGTGAACCAGCTCTCCAGAAAAAAATAAAATAAAATAAATTAAAACATAACAAATCTAAATGATCTGTGGTGCTTTCAGACTTCAGGGATATCAATACTTCTACCATAATAATCTACCAATGGCTAAATAAGCAGCTTTTGCCAAATTTCTGAAAACAGAATAATTGGCTCTCATGAATCAGTATGAATCTGGTGTACATGGTTTGTACTAGAGCAGTTATTAAGAACAACTACTTTACTCTCAAAAACGGCAGCAGAAACTGTCTCTAGAAGTCAAGAAAGGCTTTACAGAAAGATTTATCTGAAGGACATAGAGAATAATCAAATAGGCAAGTCTTTTGCATACAACGGGAGAAGGGAGAGACCAAGAGAATACAAGAAGATGCCAATCAAGTAAAAAGATCATTTTGTGCAAAGGCCAGAAATGTAAGAGAATTAAATTATATACTCAAAAAATGACCAATAATTCAATTTTACATTTTAGTAAAAGGCAGTGGAGTGGGATGAGGTCAGAAAATAAAAAGATAAAACTAGATGTCAGGCTAGAACTACAACATGAAAGAGCCTATTTCCATCTTATTTCCATCTTGTCTATTTCCATAAACATTGAATAATCACTTTAAAAAAATCTAAACAGGTAAGATCAACTCAAGAAGTTTGTGTGTAAGATGAAGGGCAAGATTCATAATTAAAAGGTTATGAGTAATAGAAGGAGCAGAAAATTTCATCATCGAAGGCCTGGGATCAAATCTCAATGTGCCAGTGAATAGACTAATAGGCCTTTCTGTTGTTAAGCCCCAAAACCACTAACAATGTTGTTCCTTCCTCACTCTTTTTCCTATTTAGGTTAGCATTGCCTGCCCTTACAATGTGGATCTCTCCTCTAATCTAATCTCGCACTGTCTTCAAGACTTACAATCTTCCCGGATCTTCATTTATTTTTATACCTAAAGATAAAAGCAGCATGAATAAAATTTTGAAAATACTAAATTAAATGGACCTTTCATTCATCTATAATTCATGTTTCTCAGTTCACCTAACCACCTAATGGGGAAGAAGCATAGTTTAGATTCGAGCTAGACCACATTGGTCCAAATCCTGATTGTGCCACTTCCATAGCTAAATCTTTACCTATAAAGTGGAGGCAATAATAGTATTTATCTTGTGGATCATTAAAAGGATTAAATGAGCCAAGTTTTGTAAAGCTTTTTGAACAACACTGGCATATAATAGATACTACCGTTGGGGAGGGGATGAGAATTTCTCCCACTCTACCCTTCTTTAGTTCTTCTGGTTGAACTAGTTATAAAGTAATAAAATTGACACAAGAGTAGATTAACAGGAGAAAAAACAGTAATATGCACATGGGAGAATCACAATATAATGATCAGATCATAAAATGTGGCTCAAAAAGTGATCAAATTGAGCATTTTTTTGGATTTTTTAGAACAAATATATTTGTGATAAATCGACAGAGCAAAGAAAGTTGATGCTCATTAGAAGGGAATCTAAGCAAGTCTGAGTACTCGTCAGTGAGAAATCTAAACAAAGTTTAGGCTTAATAAAGGCATTACGGGTTTTGTTTATACACACTTTTTTGACTTGATTTTATAACTCTTATCATAAGGTTGTCTCTCAGTCCTTCAGGAGTGGGGAGGACATCTATCATGGAGATTTATTTTCTGCTTTTAGGAGGACAGGGAAGAGTCAGAGAGCTCTTCCCGTTCTTGCTGCTTCCCAGATGACTTAGTTCAAAATAATCAACATGACATTGTGAAATATCTCGAGCCAGCCTGCCCAACACTATACAAGTGAAACAAAAGGAAATGTGGAGGGGGAGAAAATCACTTCAAGAAAAAAAAAAAAGAAAAAAAAAGGGATAAGTCTCATCTAGACAGGAAGAGGAAATAGAAAACCTGCTGATTCTATCCCTGGGTAGATTGTGAGAAGGCAGTGTAATGCATATGTTGTGATTTCTCCCTGTCTTCTCTACTTTTGCCCTCAAATCACTGAATGGTGAAGCAAGTTAGAAGACAGAAGTTTTTGTTTGAGAATTGAGGATCTTTTCATAGGGGACTTTATGCCAACATGAACAAGCTCATCAGAGTAAAGGCAGTAGGTGTGCTGACAGACAGAGGCCTGAGTTTAACTCCTGAGAATTCACTCTTAATCCCCACAGATAAGGAAAATGTACAGATGTCCCCACAAGTTCTGTGCAAGAATGCAGAAGGGATGAGAAGATGCAAGGTATAAGCTTAGTGGGCTTTGAAGTAGGTCAATATGGCAGGACTCCCACCTTACAAGGAGGAATGGAACAAAAATAAATGTTGCAGTGACTTCCAGGGGATATGTAGTGCCAATAGGTGCTGCAGTAAACCTGAACCAGCAAGGAGGCCCAGAGAATCTGGACCAAAGAGAGAAGAGGTCATAAGTTTACTATCTGAAGACTTTAGCAGCATATGTCAGCAGGCAGAACAGTGACTAAGGGACAGGAAAATCATTACCAGAAGCCGACAAGGACCCAGAAAGCAGCAATGCCTATGCTCGCATCTAAGATTCTGTTTCCACATTTTTATGAAAAAAAGTGAACAGACTACAGTTTATCCAGACACCATCTTGGACTGGAAGAGAGAAGAGGAGGTTGCTGAATGTTTGTGCACTTACTAAAAAGTAAACTGCTTAAATAAAAAAATATTGAGATATTAACTGGAAAGCTGAAATCTTCTGAATAACTGTGTAGTAAATTTTGAAAAAAAATCAATTATAGAAAAATAGACACTTTTTTTTACATTCATGCTATAACAATTTTGCTATAAAAATTCATGTTATAAACAATCTTAATCGTTGTATTTGTTTCCAAGAATTAGACTTAAGAACTTTACAAAGACTAGATTACTGTTTTAAAAAAATTCTTATGGTCCTTATACATGTTTAAACTTTCTAATTTCTTTTGATGTCATGACACACTTTAAGTTTCTTCCCGTTTTTATTTATTAAATCTCTGGTCTTCCTTAAAAGAAGTACACATATTAGAAAGTAGATTTGAAGATACAATCAACATGGAACAAAAAAGACTCAAATAGATAATTTGCATCCTGAGGGCCTTCAAAATGATGGATTTTGGAATCTTTATTCATTCACTCAAAACTTATTGATTGCTTTTAAGAGCCAGGCACTGCATTTATTGCTTGGGATACATATTTAAATAGAACAAGGAAAACCTTCATTGAGATTATAATCTACTTCAGTACATAAACGATATTTAATATTTTGTAGGAAAAAAGGCCAATCAAATTTATTGTACCAATTCAGAATGGGACCTCCCTTGTGCCTGCCTAAGTTTAAGAAAGCACTTTGTAAACTGAAGCAGTATATCAATTGCTGTAAACAAAGACAAATACAACACAAATATATCTCTGAGTATTGTTAACATTGATTGTTATGATTGAAAATGTCATCTCTAATCTCCCCTGACATCAAATGTCATATATATAATGTCCCTAAACAGGTGAGATCAACTCAAGAAGTTTGTGTGTAAGATGAAGGGCAAGATTCATAATTAAAAGGTTATGAGTAATAGAAGGAGCAGAAAATTTCATCATCGAAGGCCTGGGATCAAATCTCAATGTGCCAGTGAATAGACTAATAGGCCTTTCTGTTGTTAAGCCCCAAAACCACTAACAATGTTGTTCCTTCCTCACTCTTTTTCCTATTTAGGTTAGCATTGCCTGCCCTTACAATGTGGATCTCTCCTCTAATCTAATCTCGCACTGTCTTCAAGACTTACAATCTTCCCGGATCTTCATTCATTTTTATACCTAAAGATAAAAGCAGCATGAATAAAATTTTGAAAATACTAAATTAAATGGACCTTTCATTCATCTATAATTCATGTTTCTCAGTTCACCTAACCACCTAATGGGGAAGAAGCATAGTTTAGATTCGAGCTAGACCACATTGGTCCAAATCCTGATTGTGCCACTTCCATAGCTAAATCTTTACCTATAAAGTGGAGGCAATAATAGTATTTATCTTGTGGATCATTAAAAGGATTAAATGAGCCAAGTTTTGTAAAGCTTTTTGAACAACACTGGCATATAATAGATACTACCGTTGGGGAGGGGATGAGAATTTCTCCCACTCTACCCTTCTTTAGTTCTTCTGGTTGAACTAGTTATAAAGTAATAAAATTGACACAAGAGTAGATTAACAGGAGAAAAAACAGTAATATGCACATGGGAGAATCACAATATAATGATCAGATCATAAAATGTGGCTCAAAAAGTGATCAAATTGAGCATTTTTTTGGATTTTTTAGAACAAATATATTTGTGATAAATCGACAGAGCAAAGAAAGTTGATGCTCATTAGAAGGGAATCTAAGCAAGTCTGAGTACTCGTCAGTGAGAAATCTAAACAAAGTTTAGGCTTAATAAAGGCATTACGGGTTTTGTTTATACACACTTTTTTGACTTGATTTTATAACTCTTATCATAAGGTTGTCTCTCAGTCCTTCAGGAGTGGGGAGGACATCTATCATGGAGATTTATTTTCTGCTTTTAGGAGGACAGGGAAGAGTCAGAGAGCTCTTCCCGTTCTTGCTGCTTCCCAGATGACTTAGTTCAAAATAATCAACATGACATTGTGAAATATCTCGAGCCAGCCTGCCCAACACTATACAAGTGAAACAAAAGGAAATGTGGAGGGGGAGAAAATCACTTCAAGAAAAAAAAAAAAGAAAAAAAAAGGGATAAGTCTCATCTAGACAGGAAGAGGAAATAGAAAACCTGCTGATTCTATCCCTGGGTAGATTGTGAGAAGGCAGTGTAATGCATATGTTGTGATTTCTCCCTGTCTTCTCTACTTTTGCCCTCAAATCACTGAATGGTGAAGCAAGTTAGAAGACAGAAGTTTTTGTTTGAGAATTGAGGATCTTTTCATAGGGGACTTTATGCCAACATGAACAAGCTCATCAGAGTAAAGGCAGTAGGTGTGCTGACAGACAGAGGCCTGAGTTTAACTCCTGAGAATTCACTCTTAATCCCCACAGATAAGGAAAATGTACAGATGTCCCCACAAGTTCTGTGCAAGAATGCAGAAGGGATGAGAAGATGCAAGGTATAAGCTTAGTGGGCTTTGAAGTAGGTCAATATGGCAGGACTCCCACCTTACAAGGAGGAATGGAACAAAAATAAATGTTGCAGTGACTTCCAGGGGATATGTAGTGCCAATAGGTGCTGCAGTAAACCTGAACCAGCAAGGAGGCCCAGAGAATCTGGACCAAAGAGAGAAGAGGTCATAAGTTTACTATCTGAAGACTTTAGCAGCATATGTCAGCAGGCAGAACAGTGACTAAGGGACAGGAAAATCATTACCAGAAGCCGACAAGGACCCAGAAAGCAGCAATGCCTATGCTCGCATCTAAGATTCTGTTTCCACATTTTTATGAAAAAAAGTGAACAGACTACAGTTTATCCAGACACCATCTTGGACTGGAAGAGAGAAGAGGAGGTTGCTGAATGTTTGTGCACTTACTAAAAAGTAAACTGCTTAAATAAAAAAATATTGAGATATTAACTGGAAAGCTGAAATCTTCTGAATAACTGTGTAGTAAATTTTGAAAAAAAATCAATTATAGAAAAATAGACACTTTTTTTTACATTCATGCTATAACAATTTTGCTATAAAAATTCATGTTATAAACAATCTTAATCGTTGTATTTGTTTCCAAGAATTAGACTTAAGAACTTTACAAAGACTAGATTACTGTTTTAAAAAAATTCTTATGGTCCTTATACATGTTTAAACTTTCTAATTTCTTTTGATGTCATGACACACTTTAAGTTTCTTCCCGTTTTTATTTATTAAATCTCTGGTCTTCCTTAAAAGAAGTACACATATTAGAAAGTAGATTTGAAGATACAATCAACATGGAACAAAAAAGACTCAAATAGATAATTTGCATCCCGAGGGCCTCCAAAATGATGGATTTTGGAATCTTTATTCATTCACTCAAAACTTATTGATTGAATAGAATAGAATCTTTATTCATTCACTCAAAACTTATTGATTGCTTTTAAGAGCCAGGCACTGCATTTATTGCTTGGGATACATATTTAAATAGAACAAGGAAAACCTTCATTGAGATTATAATCTACTTCAGTACATAAACAATATTTAATATTTTGTAGGAAAAAAGGCCAATCAAATTTATTGTACCAATTCAGAATGGGACCTCCCTTGTGCCTGCCTAAGTTTAAGAAAGCACTTTGTAAACTGAAGCAGTATATCGATTGCTGTAAACAAAGACAAATACAACACAAATATATCTCTGAGTATTGTTAACATTGATTGTTATGATTGAAAATGTCATCTCTAATCTCCCCTGACATCAAATGTCATATATATAATGTCCAATTAATAGAGTGGCAATATAGTCTGACTGGCCTGGGATAGTACAAGTTTGTATTAATTGCTATTAATAAGTACACATAATTTCACTATAAAATATGCCCATTTGGGTGATAGATAAATTATGTAGTGACTCTACCAATTGACATATCCTCTTAAAGTCACACAGACTGCAAACAGCATATTCTAAAGAGAAGATATTTTATTCCCTTTCTCTCAAATCTTATCAAACACTTAGCTTCTCACCTGTATTCTATTTTATTTAATGGCCCTACCCTCCTACCTAAAGCATCCACTTACTGCTTCCTCTACTTTAATTCCTTCTCCACAACAATAATAGGAACCAGCTGATCTTTCTTCAGATTTACCCCCAAACAGAGAAGAAACTTTTACACATTCCACAGGTGTGTCCCTGGCATCAGCCATTAACATATCTGTCCACAACTATCCTAATGGTTTTCATCTCTAATGTTGACATAGTGAATATAAATTTATCATTTTCTAGTCTATGTCTTTCTATTGCTTAAAGAATATAATATAGAATTCTGGATTACAGCTGAACATACCTTTCATAGCTCTCATCTTAGTAACCACTCAGGATTCTTCCAACAAAACTGAAAACTAATCCCCCAAGTTCTCATAAGAGATGAGAACATTTAGGAAATTTTGCCAGAGTCTTTAGTGGGGCAATAGGCCATAGATAAAAAATGGCTTTACATTGCTGGCTTCAATTTTCATTGAGAATTTGTTACTGACTCTTCTGGGTCAGGGAGCCAAATCAAAGTTCTTCTTCCCAGTGCTGTTTACACCAATAGAACAAGACTGAGTTCAATAAAGCAGAAAAGAAGCTTTGTTCTTTGATCAAGGAATGGAGAAAGGTAAGCTCATGCTCTAACAGTACCTTCTCCCCAACTAGGGGAGAAGCCTTCTGTATTCACAGGCTAGGAGGTGGAGTAGTTAAATTCTTTTATGGATGCATAGTCATTCTTCTGTTACACTCAGCCCTTTCGCACATAATTCTTTTTGCAAATGATGCCCATTCGCTATCTTGGCTTTTGAGCTTTGGCACCTTGGTCTTTGCCGTAGGGAATCCTTTTCAGTTCCCATAAGCAAGCATAGTTCTTGACATAGTTTAGGTATTAAGAAATGTTAGAGTCTTTTTGATGATAGCCTGGTGACAAATTAAAGTTTTTCATGCCTAGAATGCCGCATAGAAGAAATAAAATTTCACCAAAGTATTGATGCCTATAAGCTAAGATCATGGATATCTTGGTAGTAACAAATAATAATTCAAGGACCAACGCCTCTTTCGCTTTCATCTCTGCATTTGGTAAAATCCAAAAATTTAGAAAGCCTCTCTGTGTACACAGACAGTCACCAAATGCACAGCGGTGGCACTATAGCCTGCAGGGGGAGATAGTATACACCAGAGGAGAAGGTTAAAAATCGGTCCCTGGGCCAGGGCATTTAAAAGAGCTGGAAGGTACAGAGAGTGAGGTAGCATCCATCCAGGAGGCCAAAGGAAACAGAAAGCCTTCCTAGCCCGCAGCCGATTTCCTCAGCTAACCAATCCCCTGCATCTAATTTCAGCTCTATAACCCATTATCCTCCTATCCCTGCCCGTGTTCTCCTTGCTAAGCCAGAAGATCGCACAATATTTTGGCAGCTATTTTAGCCCCCTGACACAAGTGGGGTTTATGTCTCCATTCTAAAAAAGAAATAGTGTCTGAATACAACTGGATAGATGGATAGATGCCTCTAGGTCAATTCAGTATATTATTGTGTAGAAATATTTAACTGTTATTACTGTGTCTCACGTGCTCGTATTGTAAATATTCATAAAGAGCCAGAGGAGATTCTTCTGTTTAGAGATTCTTCTGCTGCATATAGAGTGGTGATCCCTGCCCTCTCTCATGTTGTCTAACAATAACAATAGAGAATCCCAGAGGAGGAGAGACAGCTTAAGTTAAGACTTGGTGACTGCCTGAGTACTCAGAGATATTTCCTAGGATAGTAGTGCTGCCTGCCTGATGCAAGTCCCACGTATATTCTCTCTATTTGGGGGTGGGGACTGGGAGAAGAGTTGGCAGTGGGTAACTGAATGCCTCATATAAGAATGTCCTGTACCTTTTTTGCCTGATGTTTCCACTCAGAATTCATGACTAGCAAAGAAAGGGTCCAACAGTCCTTGCTAGTCAAATAAAAATGGTATATTCCACTAACGTGGCCACATGCCATCCTGGTTTTATACAAAGTGATGGCAACTTTTTTGGGAGAAACTTTATTCCCTCTTCCACCACCTTTGAAACAAAGCCCTCTGCTCAATGAGTCCCTCAGCTCACAGAGATTCTCATAAATGTGTGTGTCTGTTTCACTGAAGTTTGACTAAGCTGAAACCCAATTGTGTCCACTGGACTCATGTAGCTGTTCAAATTGAGTATCCGTGATGCAGAACTGAAAATGAACATGATTACTCAGTTCAATTAGCAGAACTTAAGGTCATGCTCATAGTTCTGGCCAGTACTTTCCTTAACAAGCTTTGTTATATTTTTACTGACTCTTAGGCAAGGAGATTATAGGCTAG
>NW_011888849.1:8235606-8237589 GCF_000151845.1 Pteropus vampyrus | reverse complement strand
GCTGGAAGGTACAGAGAGTGAGGTAGCATCCATCCAGGAGGCCAAAGGAAACAGAAAGCCTTCCTAGCCCGCAGCCGATTTCCTCAGCTAACCAATCCCCTGCATCTAATTTCAGCTCTATAACCCATTATCCTCCTATCCCTGCCCGTGTTCTCCTTGCTAAGCCAGAAGATCGCACAATATTTTGGCAGCTATTTTAGCCCCCTGACACAAGTGGGGTTTATGTCTCCATTCTAAAAAAGAAATAGTGTCTGAATACAACTGGATAGATGGATAGATGCCTCTAGGTCAATTCAGTATATTATTGTGTAGAAATATTTAACTGTTATTAATGTGTCTCACGTGCTCGTATTGTAAATATTCATAAAGAGCCAGAGGAGATTCTTCTGTTTAGAGATTCTTCTGCTGCATATAGAGTGGTGATCCCTGCCCTCTCTCATGTTGTCTAACAATAACAATAGAGAATCCCAGAGGAGGAGAGACAGCTTAAGTTAAGACTTGGTGACTGCCTGAGTACTCAGAGATATTTCCTAGGATAGTAGTGCTGCCTGCCTGATGCAAGTCCCACGTATATTCTCTCTATTTGGGGGTGGGGACTGGGAGAAGAGTTGGCAGTGGGTAACTGAATGCCTCATATAAGAATGTCCTGTACCTTTTTTGCCTGATGTTTCCACTCAGAATTCATGACTAGCAAAGAAAGGGTCCAACAGTCCTTGCTAGTCAAATAAAAATGGTATATTCCACTAACGTGGCCACATGCCATCCTGGTTTTATACAAAGTGATGGCAACTTTTTTGGGAGAAACTTTATTCCCTCTTCCACCACCTTTGAAACAAAGCCCTCTGCTCAATGAGTCCCTCAGCTCACAGAGATTCTCATAAATGTGTGTGTCTGTTTCACTGAAGTTTGACTAAGCTGAAACCCAATTGTGTCCACTGGACTCATGTAGCTGTTCAAATTGAGTATCCGTGATGCAGAACTGAAAATGAACATGATTACTCAGTTCAATTAGCAGAACTTAAGGTCATGCTCATAGTTCTGGCCAGTACTTTCCTTAACAAGCTTTGTTATATTTTTACTGACTCTTAGGCAAGGAGATTATAGGCTAGCATATAAAAGACAAGAAATAAAAGACAACAAGTCATACCTACTAATCAGATTGTCTGGCTCACTCATGTATAGAACCATAGTATGGCTCTATTTCCTGATGAGATATAATCCAGATATAAAAGCCATCACTGCATGTCCCACTTGACTCCTGCCAGAGGTTGCTCCATTTATCTAACCAAAAAGGATGCAAGTGTCTGGAGCATTGACCTTGCCTATTCTTAATTTATTATGTCAGATTTTTAACCTTCTCTTGGAGCTATAGATGGGATCTCTTCACTATTGACATTTATCAGGTTATGGTGCTGTCTTTCCAGCCTAATTAATCTATTTAGACAAAACATTGTGGCCTTTGAAAATGATTATGTGATGTTTCTGGCTTTCTGGACCGTTCACAGTCTGAAAGTTTTGTATCTTTTCTCACAAAGTCTATCCAATAATCAAGGCCCAATAACCAATATATTCAGTGGACATTCTGTGCTCCCTACTGCCCACAGACGTGGAATTGTTGAGTATGTTGGGGTGGCCTACTCAAGCATGAACTCAAAAATACTTCTACTTCTACCTCTCTTCTCAGTCCACATTTCTTGAAAACATTTTGGTCATCAATGAGGCTGTCCTCCTCATAACGGTTATCTCACCTTGGCTGCTTTCTGAGTAATGAACAGAATGATAAAGCGGGAGTCGGTGGTGGGGGGGGGGCGGCGCTAAATAAGCCTGCTTTAAATTTCAAGATTTGAAGATGTGGTTCCATATTGTAGCACTTAGCGTGTCTGCTTTACTCACAGAAGGGCCTATGTTCATGCCCCAGTGGAGCCACGGCCATGCCACCCTGAACAAGCCCTATGTCTGACCTTGGAAGCTAAGCAGGGTCTG
>NW_011888849.1:8231980-8233831 GCF_000151845.1 Pteropus vampyrus | reverse complement strand
AACCAACACACCTCGTGTCTGGCTTCAGAATACACAGAGCACCACCCAATTTGCACCACAAATGACATATCCAAAGGGTAGA
Organism: Pteropus vampyrus; assembly: GCF_000151845.1. Classification (NCBI taxonomy): domain Eukaryota; kingdom Metazoa; phylum Chordata; class Mammalia; order Chiroptera; family Pteropodidae; genus Pteropus; species Pteropus vampyrus. The sequence goes on along the minus strand of NW_011888849.1, from coordinate 8,233,749 downwards.
CTTGGCAGTGACCAGAGTCCCCTTAAGTGAATCCTATTCTGTGGGGTCAGCACACAGCTTATCTGCTGTAGTCACAGCCAGTCAGCCTGAAGGTCAGTGCCAGCAATCAAGGCTCAACTGCAACAAGAGAGCACACACAACCCACACAAAGGACATCCCTGGAGCACTCAGCTCAGGTGGACAGGGATACTGTACCAATGGACCTCACAGGACACCTACTACAGAAGGCCATGACTAGGAAGCATAGCAGCTCTACTTGATACATAAAAACAAACACAGGAAGGCAGGAAAAATGAAGAGAAAAAACATGCCCCAAATGAAAGAAAAAAAAAATCCAGGGGAAAAAAAAAAAAAAAAGAAAAAACATGCCCCAAATGAAAGAAAAAAAAAATCCAGGGGGAAAAAAAAAAAAAACTAAACAAAATCGAGGCAAGCAAATTACCAGATGCAGAGTTCAAAACACCAGTTATAAGGATGCTTAATGAACTTAGGGGAAGAGAAGATGATCTCAGTGAGAACTTATACAAAGAGATAGGAAATATAAAAAAGGAGATAAAATACATTTTAAAAAGTCAGAAATGAAGAATACAATAACTAACATGAAGAATGCATTAGATAGAATCAACAGCAAATTAGAAGAAGCAGAGGGCTGACTAAGCAATTTGGAAGAAAACGTAGCAGAAAACAGCCAATTAGAACAGCAAAAATGAAGACTTTTTAAAAATGGGCATAGTTTAAGGGACCTCTGGGACAACATCAAGCATAAAAACATTTGAATCATAGTGGTAGCAGAAGGAAAAGAAAGAGAGCAAAGAGTGGATTGAAAGAAATTGGAAGACATAATGACTCAAATCTTCCTTAACCTGGTGAAGGAAAAAGACATACAAGCCAGGAAGTGCAGAGAGTTCCAAACAAGATGAACCCAAAGAGGCTTACATCAAGAAACATCATAATTAAAATGCAAGAAGTTACAGACAAGGAGAAAATCTTAAAAGTAGCAAAAGAAAGCAGTTAGTTACCTACAAGGGAGCACCCATGAGATTGTTTGCTCATTTCTCAACAGAAACTTTGCAGGCCAGAAGGGATTGGCATGAAATATTCAAAGAGATGAAAAGCAAGGACCTACAACCAAGATTACTGAGTAAAACTATCATTTAGAGTCAAAGGAGAGATAAACAACTTCCCAGATAAGAGAAAGCTGAAGAAGTTCATCACCACCAAACCAGTATTACGAGAAATGTTAAAGAGAATTCTTTAAAAAGAAAAATAATGAAAATATAAATAAGGAAATATCGCGAAGAAAAAAAATTCTCACTGACAAACGCAAACACATAATAAAAGCAGTGGATCAACCAACATTAAAGCCAGTACAAAAGTTAAAAGGCAAACGTATGAAAATCGTTTGTAACTATAACAGTAAATTAAGGGATACAGCAAATGCATACATACAAAAGAAGTAAAAAGTAATGACAAAAACATAAACATGGAGGGGTAGTGATTTCAGAATGTGTTCAAACTTAAGTGACTATCAACTTAAAATAGGCTACTATAATTATTACTTGGTATATATAAAGCACATGGTAACCACAAGCCAAAAATCTACAAGAGATATACAAGAAATAAAGAGAAAAGAATCCAAACACAACAGTACAGAAAGTCATCAACATACAAAAGAGAGCAAGAGAACAATCAGAAAATAATTAATAAAATGGCAATAAATACATACTTATCAATAATTATTTTAAATGTAAATGGACTAAATGCTCCAA
>NW_011888849.1:8229925-8231930 GCF_000151845.1 Pteropus vampyrus | reverse complement strand
CCTGCTTTAAATTTCAAGATTTGAAGATGTGGTTCCATCATGTAGCACTTAGCGTGTCTGCTTTACTCACAGAAGGGCCTATGTTCATGCCCCAGTGGAGCCACGGCCATGCCACCCTGAACAAGCCCTATGTCTGACCTTGGAAGCTAAGCAGGGTCTGTCCTGGTTAGTACTTAAATGAGGACCACCTAGGAAGACCAGGTGCTATAGGCATAAATAATAATAAAAATAAATAAATAAACTTTGAAATTTGCCTTGACAATTCTTAGACTTGATGTCTCTTTTTTCTTTCTCCTAAAAGCACCCCCAGACAAGCCTGGTTTTATACCTTCTGGGTAGCAGGATGAAAAAGGAGCCAGAAATATTCAATTTTAATTCTGATTTATTCATCTGGATTAAAAATGCCCTTGATCCTCTTGAACTTGACACTTACAGTTGAACAGTCAAGGTGAAAATAGAAAATTGTTAGATAAATGGCAGAATTATAGATCCTAGAATGGTACACACATATTTTGTGGAGGTGGAGGGAGAGCAACATCCCTAGTACCTGAGATTAGAACCTAGACACTACAAAGGCTTTTGGAATAGGCACCATTGTCTAAGTTAAACTATACCTGCATCTAGAAATCTGACTTGCTTCTGCATTTCTCAATCTTTTCCATGTGCCATAAAAACAGAAAAATACATGTGGACATAGCTGGTCCTAAATTATTCTGCTTTCCCTGAAACTATATATAACTATAAACTTTACAACTTCTTGGTAATATTGCCTATATTTCTTCACTAAACCAAAGTGTTGGTGGTCTAAACCAAGTTTTGCAACAAATCTCAAAGTTGCTTGTGCCTTTTGGGGTTATGCATTTTCCTGTGAGCAAATGTGGGCCACAAAATAGCTCCATTAGGACTGGGGTTCCTTTCATTTAATCTATTACTCCTTAATTATTCTCAGGGACACCAGAGATCAGCATGCCAGTCTAAATTCCTTTTCACAGATCACAATACTATTGGCTTGGCCTCAGACTACATCTTGGCTATCTAGAATGAGACTTTCTGGGTCCTTGTGGGACTTATTCCTAGTTGGATGAGTTCAATATGCTGGGGGACATAATTGTAGAGAAACTTCAGATTGACTTCATAATGCTGCTTGGAATGCTATTGAAAATTGCCTTAAGTAGATATTATATGCCATATTTGAACCTGGTCACTGTCAGTCAGATTAATTAGAATGACCAATGGAGTAGTATAATATACTTCTGTGATTTTCAAATATCACGAATGGTGTAGATTGTTGATAAAGGAAATCCACCAAGGTTCATGACCATCCCTCAAAGTTGCTCACGGCAAACGTGTTCTTGAGAAATGGCCTAAGTACAGAGCAGTCAGGGATTTGCATTCCTCCAGCATCCCCTCAAAGGTCTTTTTGTATGGAGTGAAGTAATTCCATGTAAATAGCTTTCCCCAGCATCCTAGAGGGCAGAGTGATAGCAAGTTATAGGTGGCAAATTTCTAGCACATTTCACCAATGTAACATCACAGCATCTTCTCTGCCATTAAGGAACCAAGATCATGTCATCTCCAGCATGATCTGGATTTCACGTCTGAAGAAAGTGAATCTTCCATAGGTGCTCTATGTCAGTCCTAAAGGTAGTGCCTCTTATGTATTTTATTATATAATATATCTACCATTGTATTATATATCTGCTATTTCTACATTCCTTAGAGTTCTCTTTACTTTTTATTAGCCACTTGTTTCTTATTCTGATCCCCTGTTATACTTAATAACAGGGTTAACATGGCATTAGTCAGTAGTTCTACCTTGATTCTGATATCTTTGTTTATAAAAGCTATGCTGCCCAAAGGTGAAAATCGCAAACCATGTTGAAAGAGTAATTAATAGTAGACTATTCCTACCAAATGATTTTTTATCTAAGTAGTAATAATTTATATGTAGGAATTTAATAGCTTTATATGTAGGTTTGCGCAATTTTCACATTTTTCATCTGCT
>NW_011888849.1:8228004-8229875 GCF_000151845.1 Pteropus vampyrus | reverse complement strand
CTCCTTAATTATTCTCAGGGACACCAGAGATCAGCATGCCAGTCTAAATTCCTTTTCACAGATCACAATACTATTGGCTTGGCCTCAGACTACATCTTGGCTATCTAGAATGAGACTTTCTGGGTCCTTGTGGGACTTATTCCTAGTTGGATGAGTTCAATATGCTGGGGGACATAATTGTAGAGAAACTTCAGATTGACTTCATAATGCTGCTTGGAATGCTATTGAAAATTGCCTTAAGTAGATATTATATGCCATATTTGAACCTGGTCACTGTCAGTCAGATTAATTAGAATGACCAATGGAGTAGTATAATATACTTCTGTGATTTTCAAATATCACGAATGGTGTAGATTGTTGATAAAGGAAATCCACCAAGGTTCATGACCATCCCTCAAAGTTGCTCACGGCAAACGTGTTCTTGAGAAATGGCCTAAGTACAGAGCAGTCAGGGATTTGCATTCCTCCAGCATCCCCTCAAAGGTCTTTTTGTATGGAGTGAAGTAATTCCATGTAAATAGCTTTCCCCAGCATCCTAGAGGGCAGAGTGATAGCAAGTTATAGGTGGCAAATTTCTAGCACATTTCACCAATGTAACATCACAGCATCTTCTCTGCCATTAAGGAACCAAGATCATGTCATCTCCAGCATGATCTGGATTTCACGTCTGAAGAAAGTGAATCTTCCATAGGTGCTCTATGTCAGTCCTAAAGGTAGTGCCTCTTATGTATTTTATTATATAATATATCTACCATTGTATTATATATCTGCTATTTCTACATTCCTTAGAGTTCTCTTTACTTTTTATTAGCCACTTGTTTCTTATTCTGATCCCCTGTTATACTTAATAACAGGGTTAACATGGCATTAGTCAGTAGTTCTACCTTGATTCTGATATCTTTGTTTATAAAAGCTATGCTGCCCAAAGGTGAAAATCGCAAACCATGTTGAAAGAGTAATTAATAGTAGACTATTCCTACCAAATGATTTTTTATCTAAGTAGTAATAATTTATATGTAGGAATTTAATAGCTTTATATGTAGGTTTGCGCAATTTTCACATTTTTCATCTGCTATTTCTCTATTTCTTACTTTTAAAAATTTCTAAAATAGAACTTCCAGTCAAAATGGTGGAGTAGGTAAACACTGTGCTTGCCTTCCCTCACAACCACATCAAAATACACCTAAATTATAAAACAAGCATCCTTGAGAATCATCAGAAGACTATCTGAACAGAATGCCTATAACTAAGGATATAAAGAAGAAGCCATGTAGAGACTGATATGAGAGGCAGAGACGTGAAACAGGCTGATCCCACACCCATATGTGGTGGTTAAGAATTAGGAAGTTCCCATTGACTGCAGAGGTCCCCCACTGAGGAGCAAGTGGTCCCAGCCCTGCATTGAGCTCCTCAGCCCAGAACACCAGTGCCAGGAAGAGAAGTCCCCACAATAGCTGGCTGTGAAAATCAGCAGGGACTCGATCCAGGTGAGACCAAGGGCTATTGCTGACCCAAGTGTCCTCTTAAAGGGGCCTGCACACAACTCCCTTGCACACTCACTCTAAGCTCCAGAGAAGGGACAGTAACTCAAAAAGCACCAGGGACATGCAGGAAGAAACTGAATTATCTGGCTTCAGGGTCAGGGGTGGAGGAGAAGCTTTCTTTGGTATTAAAGTGCCAGCAGGCACAATTGTTCCTTTGTCGAGTTCTCTCTACACATAGCCTGCAGGCTCAGGAAGGTACCAAATCTGAGTCTCCATTAACCTAGCTAACATCGCTCTCACGCCATCCTAGAGATTCTCTGAGACTCTGCCCCACCCAATTCACAGGTTTGACCCTAACCTCTTTCAGAGGCTAATCCACACAAGCGG
>NW_011888849.1:8193053-8225044 GCF_000151845.1 Pteropus vampyrus | reverse complement strand
TTTTGTTTTTGTCATTTGTCTGAATGAAAATGTAAGAAGGCTTCTTATTTAAAATTTTATTCATTATAATTTAACTTTCACAAAGTAAAGATGCTAATGGATACCTGCAGAACACTGTTTTGGAAGTGAACTTATTTAATATTCTAATTAAAGATCTAGAGAGAGAAAAACCTTGCCTTTAATAAAATACTTAGCATGAATAATTTGGAAGGTGCTAAACACACCATCAGGGACAGATAAATCATAAAGAGTAACTTAGAAAAAACATAAACAATTGAAATAAATTAATATTTTGCACAAAAATTCAAAGCAGGATAAATAAAATGAAAATAATGTTTCCATATTAGGAAAAGTAACAATAAGATTAGGAAAGAAGTCATTATGCATATTAGGAGGTGTTATATAACAATGCTAATATTTTTACTGTTTTTTAATTATGTACATTTATGTGTTTGTGATAGTAAATAACTTTATTTTTTTTAGTTGAAGTCTTATCTCTTTTCTAAATAACATATAAAAATAATTCTATATTTATTCTTGTATAGACTTTATTGATTTATTTGGTGATCCCATCACCATTCACTCTATCGGCAGTGTCTAAGAATTCTAATTCTCCACATCTTCCAAAGTTAAATGTTAAAAAACCTTTAAAGTTTTGTTGATTTTATAGAAAAGAACAATAACTCATGCTTTTACATTACATTTCCTTATTTATTAATGAAACTGAGCATTTTTTATGTCTTCATTGGCAATTTGCATTACTTCATCTATGACTTTCCTGTTTATATACTTTGTATATTTCGTGTTATGTTTTTTTCCTTGTATTTTAAAAATAAATTTTGTATGTTGAGAATGTTAAATCTTTCTCATACTTGTTGTAAATACTCATTCCAGTGTATAGAGTAACTTTTGAGTTGCTTATGGAACCTTTTCATGCAGTTTTAAAGATGTAATTATTAAATATATTTATTTCTTCTTATATATATTTTGTCTTTGTTGTCGAAGTTTTCCCTATCTTTAAGCCAAACAAATATCATAAATTTTATTCTAATCTTAAAAATTAGATTCAGAATATGTCTGAATTTTTTTTTTTTTTCTCAGACATGCACCTCAGTTATCTGTAAGAGTGAGAGACACAAAAAATAATTTAATGTGGCCTAGTGGAAAGAATATAAACTGTTGTCAAGAAAACAAGGTCTAGTTCCAGTTTATTATATGATCTTGGATGATATGCTTAATTTTGGGGGGCCGAGTTTACTAAAATTATTGCTTAAAAAAAAAAAGAAATTAGATGTATGTTATCTCAAACAGAATAATTCCCAGAATATATGTGTAGGGTGTTCCAGGAGTATATTATAGTAGACCTAGCAATGTAAACAATTTGAATCACATCATCCTGTTAGTAACTATTCTATATATTCGATCTCATGAGCTCCTTCAAAAGAATAAGGTGTGGGCCTGGGGAAAAATCTGCCATGGGCATTAGTCCCAGAGTCCACTATGGCATCTGCTCAATCAGAACAAGGGGGAAAACAGAGAATCAGAGTGTTCTCTGAATAGAAGAAATGGGGACCCAGCCCTTGTTGCTTCTGATTCAGTCTCAAGATCTCCAGAAAGGCATTGCTAGTCTTAGGTGCTAGAAGGAGACTCAATAAATTTTGAGGAAAGCACTTCAAGTTATTCTACATGTGTAGGTCTAAAGACATTCTGATCTCAAAGTTTCCACTCCTGAACACCAAGAATGATAGCATTCACACTAGGAGATAAATGCACATGGTTATATCTCTTCATTAAAAAGCTCCATCTTTATTTAAATACTAGAAATAGTACATGTGTGTGCAAGTGTATGAGTGCGTGTGCACACACATGCACACTCACAGACATTTTTTCCATTGGAAATCTTCTGAAACTTGATTTTATGTATTTAATGAGTTATGCTGTCTCCTTTTAAGATAAATCAGTGGAGGAGCTTTCTCTGAAAGCCCAGAAAATGTAAATACTGTTACCGTCACCTAATTTATAATTATCAAAAATGACACTAGTTATCCCTTTAAAGCATGGTCTAATCTCACTGAATATTTATTTACATTAATGACAAATTTATAACATATATTTCCTAACTCCTTTTAGCTAGTATGACTAGTGGGTTATAGTGATGAAAATAGGTATCTTTGCTTTACAGATGCTATGGTTAGTGATTCAAGATGTTATTATCAGGCAGAAGATGTCCAAAATAAATTGCATTGCAAGTTTGAAATAATTATCTCTCATATAATAATTAGCATTGTGGTACTCTATCATTTTACCAGTGTCATACATAGGGTATATCATAGATTGAGTTGCACTTTAGCATTCTTTTAAATAAGAATAATAGCAACTGCCATTAATTGATTACTTAATATGTTCTAGGCTCTGTCTCAGTTCCCTACATGCAATAATTATCCTCATAAATTAGTAGAATGAACATAGCTTTTGTCATAGATCTCATTCAAGAGTCTGTCATTACTAGCTTGGTAACTTTGATGAAATTATCTAACACCACGAAATGGAGATGATAATCTTTATTTTACAGATTTTGAGTAGCAAATGTTGGTAATATGTTAAAGACTAAGTACAGTGCCTAGCACAGAAGAAGATCTTTCCTCTAACCTCAGAAGATGGAGAATCAATTCTGAACAGAGAACTGGGAATCAGTGGCTATATAAAGTATTTAAAACAGAGCTTTATGAATATAGTCCATTGTTAGGGCTCACTGTATCATTTCTAGTGTGGGTGGAAGAAAAAGCTTACAGATTTTGCTCTCCAGAAGAAAGCTTAATTCAGTTGGTCTGGTGGCTGCAAGCTTCAGGACAGCTAGAGGGCTGGTCAGTTTGGAAATACTGCCAGTTATAAAGCAATCATACATGTGAGACTTTGTGATAAGGACTAGACTAGAATTACAGAGGACCAAATGGAGGAATCTGCACTAAAGAATTTGGTAATGCTTGTGATTTCATGAATAAATTTGTTTTATATACCTTGGAGGGTTGTGAAAACTAATCACTGCAGCCAGGTGAAGGGAAGATGAAGTTAGGGGTCTTTTCTGACTTTGATATTCAAATGGAAGCTTCTTTTAGGAGCCTTCCAATATGATCATCTGCCTGAGGTTTGCTATGACTTTTTTGTTTTGTTTTGTTTTTGCATTCCTAGTCTGTTTCCAAATAAATTGTTTGATGTCACATAATTAGTCATCACCTTGGACTCACTTTTCCTAATCAAAATTCTAATGGAAATGTTTCTAATAATCATGGTAATTGCCTTCTCATAAAAAAATAATTTGTACAATTTGCACTTCAAAAAATATAAAATTTTAAATATTGATTAGGTGTAACCAAGAGCCTTGTCTGTAAAAAATTCAGAAACATATTCTGCAGTTATTTTTTTCTTTCCACCTATTGTTTAATTTTCAGAAATGAAAATTCTATTTATGTCTTCTTTAAAATAATCAGAGTACTTTTCACCACCAATCACACTCCAAAATCCACTGAACTCGAATAACATGCTTATTTATCAGCTAAGATCCATGACTTAGGTGGTGCATATAGATAGATTTATAGATAAAACACTAAAAATATGCTGGTGCTTGATAAAGCACCAGACTTTCTTGTCTGAGAACAATCTAACTAAACATATATTTTATTAAAAATAAACAATTGACTTTTGAATGACCCATCTCTCAACCTAACCTCCACGCTATATGCTTTATTATCTTGGCAAGAATAAATTCATAGCGGATGATGCAGCCACTTGTAATATGAAATACTATAGCTTTAAAACCTTCAGATTTCCTTGAAAATATTCACTGAAGTATTTGCTGGAGAAAAAGCCTCTGAAAAGTGGCACTTCTAACTGCCTCACTTATAGTGCCAGTGTGACTATTCAGGTGGCTTCCTGAATACATTTTTGAATAGAATACAAGAATAAAGATTTCAAGAAATTTCTGAAGTACAATAGCTTCATTCCTTTCAACAAATTATTTATATACCAATATCTATTACGACCTTTTATTCTATAAATCCTCTCTTCTGATAGCTCCACCCACTTACTCCAGTCAGGAGTACTTTGCTTCCATAATTATAAACGTGTTTATGAAATGCCCAAGATTTGGGGGCATACAAGAATAGTACCTCCCTTTATTGGTCATTTTTGTTATTCTTCAATGAATTTCCCAGGTCTCTGACTTTCTCTTCCCTTCTGATCTCCAAGTTCTACTGCTTCAAAATCAACTATTCAATTATCTAAATCACCAACAATATCAATAGCTATCACTTATTGGACATATAATGAACTACCAGTTACTGAGCATTAAATTACACAATATTTACAACAATTCCATGAAAATGTTATTTTACAAGTGTAAGTTAAAGGAGACACACAGAGGTTAAATTTTTTCTCCTACTAAGTGGTGAAGCAAAGATTTGAAAGCAGGTGGTCAGACCAGAATCTGAGTTCAACCACTTTGGTAATAGAGAAAATGGCCCTGGGTTGATAGGGGGAAGAGATCTTTGAATGAAAACTTACAGGTGTATGATGTTGATTCAGAAGATAAGCTGCATTTCAGGCCCCCTCTACTATCAGTATAACTCCAGCTTTGGAGATGAGCTTTCAGCTTGGGATCCATAATCACATAGACCTAGTCCTATACACCTCGGTCATTGTGAGTGGGAGATTTATGTGCTAATTAGATGTGCTATGCAAACTCAATTTTAGATTTATAATCATATACACAAATATAGTTTGCATAAAAGAAAAGTTTTATTGTACCCACTTCAAAAAATTTGTCTATTACTTGATATTGATGAGTCTATTAATTGATTCTTTCATTAGTTAAGACTAACATTTTAGATTGCCATTATCATTTCAAAAATAATTATATTGGTCAATATGTTGAACTGTTAGATGAGTAATGGTTTGGATCAATTTATTATCTCCTTTATATTATCTTTGACATTTATTTTTTCATTCTCATGTTTTTCTCTGGAAAGTTATAAGAATTAAATTTCATGAAAGCCCTACTGTTCCAAATAATAGTGTGGGAACATCAATGCCTTTTAGCTAATAGGTATGTAAGCACTGAGTACCTCTGGCTCACTAACAGACATCCTGGTCCAGAAATTTATCTGTCTAACTTCACCTAGACTGGCCAAGAAAAGGTCAGCCTACTTTAAAGGGGCTAGTTTTGCCCAGATAACCTCGGGAAATGAAAATAAACTAACTGTCTACTTTTGTCTTCTATCCCTTTTGCATTTGGACAAGTATACACAATTAGGAGGCTTATTAGGTATATCTTTTCACATGTTATCAGGCAGGATTACGGCAATCGACATACAAATCTTCAACGAAACAGTTTTGCAAATTGTTTTGTGACAAGTTGGATTCATAGTGTTAGATTATGCATTCACACATAAACTGGTAGGAATAAACCTAGGGAAGGAAAACCAGTAACTATTAGACACTCTAACAAGCTTAGAGTTTATAGTCTCATGTGGACAGAATGGCAAGCTAAACTGGATCTTTTTAATTTCAAGCTGGACAATGAGGCTAAAATCATAAGCAAATTGAAAGACTCATAGTAATTGTTTATTGGTCTATCACAGACAGAACTTTTCATTATGCAATGAAAATTTAAAAATGCAATCATTGTACGTTCCTACTTTTTCTCTTCTTCAGGAATGTCATTAGCTATCCACTAGTGTAGAGAGAAGGTAGGAGACATGATCTAGTCATCCCTGCAACCAGGGGCATCTAAATTGAGAGGTTTTTTTGTTTTGTTTTGTTTTGTTTTGTTTTGTTTTGTTTTGTTTTGTTTGTCATTTACAGTTGTCTTTATGTAGATACTTCTCATTTTCCTGTAGGCCACCCTAAGACATTCTTCCCATTATATAACATGGAGCAGTTGGATGATACTTCTGGAACATTGCTATTTTTCCTACTTTCCAATGTTAACGCAAGTCTCATTCTTCCCATTCTCCCCTTATCTGAATTTTTATGTAAGGCTGTTATCATAAAAGGACATGAAAATGTATGTGCGGTTTGATAAGTATGTTTGCTTGTTTCTACCTTACAGGAAAATGTCCTTTTACCTTTCCTCCTACTGTTCTTCAAAGTGTAACCTCTACTGAGAAGCTCTCTTTGACTCAGAGAAACAGAGAATTGTACTTCCTTATGTGTCTATCAGACTATTTATTATTTTATTTTATAATTATTCATTTATGTTTTATGTTCTGCCACCAGACTGAGAGCTCTTCCAGGGGATGAATTATATATTTGACTTGCATATATAATGAGATCTGAAAATATTTTGTTACATGAATGACTGAACAAATAAGAATTCATGGCAAATTTAGGATGGTATTTTGACAGGGACTTTTGTATTCTTCATATGATGTTTCCAGTCACTTGTGATAAGTGTTTATAAATCAGTTATATAATTTTATGAGTAAAACAAAATAATATAAATGACTTTATTTAAGTTGTGGTTCAGTGGCTATTATTCCATCTATTTATTTTACGTATATTCCACTTAGAGGCATTGTTATAAAACCCTGGACAAAAAAACACACAATAACACACATTTAACATTTTTAATAAAAACTTCTGTGTAAGTGGAGTTATTAAATGTACAATGGAAGTAAAACTCTGTCCTTCTTCAATATTAAATGCCAGTCAAAATTCACAAGATAAAGTACTGAACTCTCAGCAAATGATGTGAAATTGGGAGATAAAACCAGCCTTTTCTGTATGTTTTCCTTGTGGTCCACTTCTACAGTAATTTGTTTTTCCTCTCACAGTCCATTTAAAAGCTTTAGAGAGGGTTCAGCATAGGAAGGAGAGCCAGAGACTTTTATTATTCCTTTAGAGAAAAAAACCAGCATGACGTAAAAGTAGGATAGGCAGCAAGCCTCATAGTCAAGATCAAACCAATTTAATGGATCTGAAATGTCATTATATTTTTCACAAGATTTTCTATGCTTAAAGATCTTTATATCTATGGCTATATAATTCAAAACTTATTTGGATTATCTGCTATTCATGTTAGATTCGCACATTGGTAGAATGAGGTATAGCTTCCAGTAACTCAGTACTCAGATTTTAACCAAATTAATTTCCTTATAGTGCCTAATAGGATGGTAGGAATTTAAGGGTAACAGAATATAAAGCGCTAAGCGTGAAAACATGCCAGCTGGGGTACGTAAGTGAAGTTTACTCAGATAAAAGAGAGAAATAATACAGCCCAAAATAGAAGAGCAGATGAAGAAAAGAGTTGGTGGAATGCCAAAAACCAATGCTGATGAATCTGATTATAGAGTCTTAGATATGATGGTAAATACGCTGAATATTAAATGCAAAAATCAGAGTTTCTCAAAAAAAGGTCAGAGAACTATCTATATCTGAAAAATTGATTCCTGCTAAAAATGCATATTCCTGGGTCTTTCTTAAAGTTTCTCAAAATAAAATGTCATATAAACATAAATAATATATTTTTATTTTACAGGTTACTCACAGAATTAACTTCTATCAGGATCTAATTAAAGAAAAAAACCATCATTAAACATGAAACTAAAAGGAAACATGGGTAAAATTTCCTTTTCAGATTACAAATAATGAAACAACACAGGAGCATTAAAGTGATTTGTCAAGTATAATGTATGTAAAAATTATTGAAAACATATTTTTTGGAATTCATAGTAGGTGCTTCAAAGATAAAGAAATGTTTCTGACCCAATGTCATTTCATTCATTCATTCATTCATTCATTCATTCATCTTTTAGTATTAATCAATAAACCATGGGCCAAACAATGCTTGAGGTTCTGAGAATACAAAATTGAATGAAACAAAGTTTTATATAAATTTACATACATTTTTATCCTTTTAAAAATATATGCATTTAAACTATAGATTTCCCTCAGAGTATAGGTTTTTATACAGTCCATAATTTTGTCATTATTATAATTATCATTCAGTTTAAAATATAATTGCTGTTCATATTTTTTAAATCCCTAGGTTATCTAGAATGAGTTGCTTATCTAAAAACATATGGAATTTTAAAATATTATTGATGTTGTTGATTTTTCCCTAATTCTATTTTGATCGGAGAATATAGTTCTATTTCTATCACTTAACATTTAATTAGATATTATTTATGGCCCAGGATATAATCAGTTTTTAAAATGTACTATGTGCATCAGAAAAGAACACATTCTCTGAAGTTGTTGGGTGAGGTTATAAAGCCTATGCCATTTAGAGGATACTTAACTTTCACTTCAAAACTTTATGCTTGTTTTACCTGCTTGTTGTATGAGTTCCTAAGAGAAATACATTATTTCTCATCATGACTTTTTAAATTTCTCCTAACCCTGTCAATTTCTTGCTTTATATATCAAGACTGCATAATTTTTGCTATCAATCTTTCTATGTCACTATATTTGGTTGGTTTTTTTTTTGTGATTAAGACATAATTGACTTTTTAAAAAACCATTCTGATAATCTTTGTCTTTTATTTGGAAAATTTAGTCTATTTAGATTTAATAAAATTATTGATGAATTTAGGTTAAAATATGCCTTTTCTACTATTTATTTACTATTTGTTTTTTTTTCAGTCTGATGTTTTCTTTTCTTCTTTCTTGAAAATTAATTATTGTTTTTATTGTTCCATTTTCTCCTCTCTATTGGTAATTCCCTATCGGCAATTCTATTGCTATTATTTTACTGATTACACTAGAAACTTCAATGTGTTTCCTTAATACATTTACCATTTCCCAAGAAATTCAATGATTATAGAATATCATAACTCCTTTCTATGTTGCTAAATTATATAGTATAGATATCATGTGTATGTTTATGTATAATCTTGTTCTATAGATTTATGTGCTTAAATACATATTGCACTCTTGTTCTTTTTGTATACAGTAAATGTGTGTATATACAATATTATTGTCCTATAGAGTGTATTCATTCAAATCCATTGACATTTATCTTTTTAATTAATATATAATCTTTTCTGCAGCCGCGATTCTATGAAATCATTTTATTTCAGCCAGAAGAACACTCTTTGATATTTATTTAATGTTGTTCTCTTAGTAATTATGAGTTTTTATTTGCCTTTGAACTTCCTTATCTGGCCTGTATTTTGATAGATTATTTCAGTAAGTATAGAATTCTTGGTTGTTGTGTCCCCAAAGACCACTCTCACATTTTCAAATTCACTCTAATGAGTCATTAGACTCAGCATGTGGTGCCCTCATGGCTAAAATTTATCACATTGACCTAGTAAGGATATGCACTTAGATCATATAGGAGAAAGATACAGACAGATCATGGAAGAATTCACATGCAGGTTTCCTTATTCTCTTTCCATCCCAAGGGTTCATACACAGCATACTCATCCCCTAGCAACAAAAATTCAGCAACGTGTGTGATATTTCTGCCCAGAGAAGCATATAATAGACTCAATACCCAAGGTTTGTATTAGAGCTGTTTACATTGATACCTGCTGACTAGAACATGCCAAATTCTTGACTCTGAGGAGAAAAGCAGGTGTTCAATATAAACCATATTATTTTCATAAAAAATTTAAGCATGGCGAAACATTCTTTTCAGTTAACTATATTCACTGGAAACATTCTAAAAGCCAAATTCTAAGATGCCACCTAAGGGCAAACATTAAAAGGCAATCTTCCTAAGTATAACAGTCTCAAGCCTGATATGTTCATTTTTTTCTGCACAGTTGCAATTATTTTTTTAATATTTTACAAATATGATACATTGTCTTCTACCTTCTATTGTTACTGCTTATAAGTCAGCTTTTCGTGTCATTGGTGCCTCTTCAAAAACAATATGCACCTTATCTATTTAAGATTTGTCTCTAAGATTGATCACAGTATGCCTAGATTTAGTTTCCTCTACATTTATCCTGCTTTTGTGCTTTTTAAATGACAGTGTTTTAAATGTGTTGCTGGATATCTTCCATCAATTTTGGAAATTTTTCAGGCATATTTATTGATATATATCTGTTCCTACTAATTTCTCCTTTACCTCTGAGATTCAAATTATTTGTACGTTTAATCTATATGTCATATTTCACATATGATAGCAAGCAACACGATAAAGAAACACCATTACCAACAAGTCAGAAGCCCTCAGAAGCTCTCCAGTCACTACCGATGTTGAAAAAGTAACCACTCTCCTGACTTATACATTGCTTAAGTTGAATAGCTTGTTTTTAATTATCCTTTTAAAGTACTCAAATTGTATTAACAAACATTGACTTTCTTCATATTTAAGTCGATATGTCAAAATAGTGACATTAACAATAAAAATAATACTAATTTAACTCTTGCTTTTACCTAAGGAAAATGAGGATTAATCTCTTTTCCCATATCCTACCAGTTCACCTATATGCTCAATCTCCATAAGACGTAACCTATACCCTATGAGATAAATAAAACATAGCATATTTATCAGAAAATTTGATTGACCATTTAACATTAAGCAGTGCCACAAATTACCTGAAATTCGATAATCCATGCTTAAATCCAAACTTCTTATACTTGTACTCACAAGACTATTCTATGCTTCTCCTAAAATATTCCAGCCTCTGCTTCCATATTAAGTATGAATCCTCTCTGTTCCTATATCTTGCAACCATGCCAAGATTATTAAAAGACTTTAAATTCCTTAATAATGGTCTTGCGCTTCACATCTCGATATTTGAATAGTCTGAATATTCTTTTTTGTTTTTATTCATTTGCCAAAGTATGTGATTTAAATGTTATAATTAAATTGTAATTTAATTTTAAATGAGAAATATTATTAATTTCTACTATAAAAGAGAATGAAGTATTTCTGAGCCTATTCATTCTCTTATATGTATATTGTTTATGGAATAATAAGAGTGATGTCAGTATCATATTAAACATTAAATACAGAAAAACTTAATTATCAGTTAGTGAGACATATGTATAATCATAGTGCAAATTCTGTGTATTCAATGAGTTCTTATACCACCTCGTCAAATAAGCATATAGCCAAGAACATTCTTTACGGAATTTTAAAAACTAAATAACTTAATTGCTTTTTATTTTAGTTCAATAACTTTTTAACTTAACCTATTCTATCATTGTCTCTGAACTACCAAGATTAAAATAACATAATGAAGAAGTCCATTGAATCCTTTTTCAATTTATCTGGTCCATGATACTTTAATTCCTACATTAGTTTTTTTTTTTTTTTCCCTGAGTTCTATAAATAAAATTACATTACAAATTAACAAAAGCCATTTTTTAATGATGTTCCAGAAAAAGAGAAGTGAGAATGAGAAGCATCATTAATGTTTATATTATACTCTACTACTTCTTTCATTCATTCTTCCTACTTAACCACAGAATCTGTGAGAAGTCTTGTTCATGCCAATGCAAATAGGGTACAGAATGGAAGATCCAACAAACATTTACAATAATACATTAATGTATTTTTATGAAAATAAGAGGAGGAATCTATGAGAGCTGAGAAGATACATTGATGCAGTTTTTTTTTTTAACTACACCTGTTTTTTTTTAATTACATTTGTCCTAAATTATAATAATCACAAAGAAGGAATTAAACACATTCTAATGAAACTGCAGATTCTGTTGATTAAATAGGCTAATCATGTAGAGAATTAAGGTTTTGTTGAGAATAAGTATGTTTAAATCACATTAGTATCACTAGTGTAATTTAATTCAAGTTTTTACAAAAAAAAAATGTAAATACTTTATCATTCTCATTTCCATTTCCAACTTCGTTAGTTGAAATCCCATTCTGTAAAAGAAATGTCTTTAAATTCGTACTCCAGAAAGAATAACTCTATATATTCAAGAGACAAATCCTTTTCACAAGAGGTAAATAGCAGGTTTCATGCTGGTGAATGATTATCTTTAATTTGTTTTGATATCTAACTGTTAAATTAAGAAAATGATGAGATTATAGCTCATGTTTGAAGTTTATGGGGAAAAGCATCACACTTATTCCTGAAATACACCTTCCATTGCAGTCAAAAGTACAATGATGCTAAATTTTTACTGAGAAAACAAGCTGGCAGCTCCTTATGTGTGGGTGTACATTTATCACATTAGGAAACTCTTGAACCTACTAGCATGGGAAAGCTGAAGAGAAATAAAGCTAAAATGAGCAATTTCAAAATAAATTAAAATTATGTTCTTAAAACATAGCTTTATTTTGCATAAATCAATCTGTTAATATACATATATGTGATTTGTATTACATTATATATATATATATATATATATATATATATATCTGCATGCATATAAGACATGTAATATGCCTTACTCTTAATCATTTCCTGCTTCCCTATCCTTGCAGAGTTTAAGCAGTCTTCTTGCCCTTTCTTATTATCACTACCTGCCAATTTCTTATTATACTTTAAGTTCTAGCATAAACCTCATTTCCTCTATCGAAAGTTCTGCACTAATTTTATCAGAAATGTCTCCATCTGTTTACATTCGTAGCACTTTTTACATATTATTATTTATCCATTCAGTCATTATCAAGTATATTATTGAATATTATGTGCTAGGCACTGGGTTGTGGGTGAATAGCAATGGATGAGACCTAGTATCTTTTCTAACAAAGCTTGCATTCTATTGAGAATATGATCATGAAAAAATATTGTAAGCAATGTGTTTGGAAATCCTATTGTTCTCTAGCATGAAGTGACAGGAAATATATAGTTAATCAGAAAAATATAAGAGAAGCAGATTCTATAGTCCTGAAGCCCTGGAAATTTTTTTAATGCTTCTTTGAAATGTCATCTAACAGCTATTAAGACCTAGAACATGTGAGTAGTCACTACATTCACTTGCAGCTTGCGACTTTCTGATGATTAATTTTGTGTCTTCATATTTGCAACATCTTAGAGCAAGGGATATAAGTAGGGACTAAAGAATGTATGGTCATTGAATTGAATCAAAACAAGATGTTACCCAAAAGATGGTATCTTCTAGTGGGGAGGTAATGATAGTTATGCACCACAGAGTGTATAAATAAGAGCATACAAGTGCTAGTGGAACAAAATAGAAGGGATAGTTAACTATGAGAGGGATTTCAGAAGTCTCATGAATGGGGTGGATTTTCATCTGGGTCCAAAAAAATAAATGAATAAGGTAGAAAATAGGGAGTGTGTGGAAAGAATATCCCAGGGTTAGATTTTAGATAAGATAGGCACTAGTGATGCATAAGGCAAAAATAAATAATTGCATTTAAAAAATAATTAAATAAATGCATCTTCATTCATATTTTTTAAAACTAAATTATAATTTGGTAAACACAGTGATGGAAAATTAGAATGCATCCTGATTTGATGATTCATACTGCATAAAATTTAGTACGCTTTTCTGGTAGTGAGATACAAAAGAGAAATTGTCACTGAAGTCCAAATTAATACAGTTTCAAAAAAATAGAAAAATATTTTAACAATGGTAAAGTATTGATGAGGTGTCTCAAGTGTTCAACTATAATTATTCAACAAATATTTATTGAGTATCTACTGTATGTCAAGCAACATGTTAAGAGGTAAACATTCTTCCATGAATAAAGATGAATACAAAAACATGTTATAGGCAAAAACACTGCAACCGTGGGCTTAAATTTATTTCAAAGGTTTTAAATACTGCTCTTGTTTTTGTTATTGAAATATGTATTTTATCTTTCCCTAATAGCACCTTTTTTTCCCCTTTTTTATTTGGAAAACTATTTCTTCATATTCAAGTGGCTTAAGTTTGGCCAATTATTGACTTAAGTTTGGCCAATTTATCTAGGGAATTTGGATCTTTAATCATGACATATAAGGGACATTTGGAAATGAATTATGGGATTGCAGATGTTTGAGCAACAATCTATGAACTTCTATTGAGATTTTGAAAAGGAGTAGAAATTCTTATTTTGTGTAGAAAGTCTAAATTAAATGGGAAAGAATAAATTTAGGAACGTAATGCTCAGAGGTGAAAACGTGATTTTACGCTTTTCTAAGAGAGAGAACATGATTGAAGCTCTTGAATCTAACCATTTGAAAGAATGCCATTTTGGACTTCTCAGACACATGTGTCAGTGAAATCACTCTCTTCTTAAGATATTTGAGCTGGGTTTCCATCTCTTAAAAAAAAAGAGCCATAACCAATATATTACGTATCATTATTATTATGATAAATGCTATAAAGGAAAGTACAGATTTTATGAGAACATTTTAATTTAAAGGAAACGCAGAAGAAGGGGGATGGTTTAGAGGTAATTAGAGCATTTAAGCTTGACCCAAATGATGTTAAACTGAGCTCGTCTTTGTGAAAGATATTTAGCAACTACATATAGACATAATATACTATATATTTATATATCATATGATGTAAGCCATATGATATATAAATTATATGTAAAATATATAGCTCAAAATCACAAAAGGAATCATGGACAATTTGAACTTCAGTGTCACCCCAACATCATAGGGGAAGGATAATGACGCAGAAGTGTAGTTAGCATTTTTCCTCAGTTCTCCCTCACTGATGCAGTGAAGAATCACAGACCGGTGAGATTTAGAAAAAAATTATTAAAAGTATATTTTAGAAAGACAAAACACGCCTCAAGGAGGACCACAGTTTCAGCAATAAGAACTGTAACAGAGTGCTGTAACAACAACAACAACCCCAGAAGTTTCATTATATTTAAGGCATGATGGGTGGTTCCAAAGTCATTCCTAGATGATTGGCAAGTGAAGTCATTTTGATTGATATTTGGCTGCTATATAACTCTACCTAGTGTGCATATGCATACCCAGAATTCTACTACCATTGGGGTGTTCTTTGAGCTGTCTCTAGGCTGGGCCCTTATTCCTTTGTTCCCCTGTTGCTCGTGTCTGACTGGCTACCAAATAGTAATGTCAACTGACACATAAAGGGGACACATAAAGGTGTGACCAGAATACTCCAAATCACAGACAGCAGCCCCCATCTGCAGGAACCAACAAGCATGAGGATCCCACCTTGTAAGGATCCATATAAGCTGAACACCTTAGACGATGCTCAAGCCTGACCCAAGAGCATCACGAGCGGGTGTGCTAGAGCCAAAATCTTTGACCTTTTGATTCCTCAGAGCCACTAGCTTGGGACCTACACATGGTTCTCTACACTGCCAGTCAACATAGCTTGCTTGGGAGACTCAGAACTTTCATCCCTTCACTCTGTCGCATGAGACTCTGTACTTCCTCTCTGTGTGTTGTATGTTAACCTGCATGGGTACGTGATTGGTTTATTTGCAAAGGTTATACTCAATAAACCCTGGCATTGTGAAAGACATAAATGTGTTAAAGAGTGTTACTTTGGTAGCCACTTTTCCTGCTCATAACAAAACAAACAACTTACATTTCTCTCCTTAATGAGAAAATATATATGTAGTCATACCAATTAGTGAAAGTCTGGAAGGAAATCAAAAATTTTTCTTTATATATTTTGTTTTGCTTCACTAATTGGTATAATGTAGCAAGTCCATTTCTGAAAACATATGCTCTAGAAAGCCTCCAGTATTTGTGCCAGGATGTTTATTGCAGCACTAATTTTACTGTATACACACACACACACACACACACACACACACACACACACACACACACACACAGGAAAGAAAGAAATGAAATAAAATAAAAAGATACAGCATCAATATTCACAAGTGGGAAAAGAAATTTCAAGTTTATTTTGATACAACCATACTATGAATTACAGAGCTTGCAAAAAATATATAAAATATATAAACATTGATTTTGAGAGTGCCTGTAATTTGATTCCAAAGAAAATCACAGACACATTAATTATATAATACTATTAAAAATAATAAAGGAAAAACATATGTTTTCTATATATATGTTTGGAGTTTGAAGAAACATGCAAAATACATAGTTCAAGCTAACATTGTTTCACTGGAAAGTGAAAAAGAAAAAAAATGAACTTGTTTCACCAAATTTAAAACTTAATAGCTATTTCTAAATTGTTATTTTCTTAATAAACTGTTTATCTCTTTCTTGCCAATTTGTAGGATTCATTATTATAGGTATTTTTTCAATCAGGATTCTTAATTTTAAGCAATGAAAGTAGACTCAGGTTGAGTTAAGTAGAAAAGAAGTTTATAAAACTATTAGGTAGTTAACTGGGTTTTTGAGTAAGCTAAAGATCCATATTTGAAAAATGAATATTTCTCCACGTCATAGTATAAAATAGTTAGTAGTAAGTGAAGTATAGTTGACAGTAGAATAAAGATCTAGCTGTTTTGATTATTTTCCAAGTGTTTGGTCACAAATTTTAATTACAGAGACTTTCTGGTTGATCCAATTTTGGTGGATACAATTTTTTTCTTCCTCTTCCTGTAACAGAATGAAATGCTCCTCTCTCTGACTCTACCTTAATTCCAGCCTGCATTTCTCCCATGGCCTTCAGGCTAACAGCTCCTGCTATAGATATGCTAATTAAATAGAAGAATTCTGCTTGAGGCTTGAGTATTTTGCAAAAAACATACCCTTGTCAGAAGGTGCCTCTCCTGAAGAGGTAGAGAAATATACACAAAAAATGACTGTTTATCAAAGATTTAAAGAATCCTCAAGACCAGACTCAGATCACGGGGTCATTGCACCCATGGAGAACAAAGAGATTTAGAGATTTTAAACTCTTCCTTGGATCCCTGTCAGTGCCTAGAGATCCTCACTCATCTCTTGCTCTGCTCCTCCTCCCTTCCCTTGACATAAAAGAGGACTGAATTTGGGGCACTCTTAAGATGAATTTGTGGAAGTATTAAGGTCCTCCATCTTCTCGAGCTAGTGGTTTCTCAATCAACAAACCTTTCCTTATTCCAAACTCGGATGTTTTGAATATTGGACTTTGAAGCATCGGGCACACGAACCTTGACTTGGTAACACAATTCCCTTGCTCTCTGTAAAAATATATTCTTTAAATAAATTTTTGAATTAATCTCCCCCACCCAAAAACCTGTTGAAATTTAATTGATTTTCTATTGGTGAGAATTAATATCTTTATAGTCTTAAGTTTTCCACTTTATTAATTTAGCATATTTCTCCATTTATTGAGATTATTTTCCAGGCATTTATGGCTTTTAAGAACTTCTTAATTATACTGGTTTATTTGGTTGATTCCTTGGTATTTTAAAGATTTTGTTGCTGTTATGATTTGTAAATCTCTTCTATTACATTTTCTGAATAAGTTTGGATGGTGTAGAGGATTTCTCTGACTTACTAATTTTACATTTTACAATGTTGAAATTTTCTAATAGTTCTGTTACTGGTTCTGATGAGTCCTGGAACTCCCGGATCTCGGTTCTTGGTGTTCCATCGACAAAGAATTGAAGGCAGATGCCCAACAATCGCATGCAAGCTTTATCAAAAAAGAAAGTACATTCTTAGAAGGGAGAATAGGCTACCAAGAGCTGTCAGCCTTGAAGACAAAGTGCACTCACTCTCAGAAGGGAGAGCAAGCTGCCAAAGTGGTCATCTCTGAAGCCTTCTGCCAAGCGAAAGTATAGCCTCAAATGGAAGAGCGGCCTTAACAGCAATGCTAATTTATTATAATGATCATATAATGAAGCAAAGGTGAATTCTAGGTCTCACCAGCTGTCCTTCTTCGCATGCCTATGTTGGGGACTTTCCCTATCTCCTTTATTTTCCACTTTAGCAAGAAGTTTTAAACCACAAAATTGCTTCACCATGTCAAAGCTATTGTTCAAGGTTGTTTTTCATTTTAATGGCTGTGGAGAGGAGTCCTGATGTAACTCTTACCTCAGTTCTAACAGGTTTTTGGTCTTTTAGGATATTCTATACACATTGTAATATCATATTGAAATGGCTACACCAATCTGCCCCTTTCCAAATAAATCTCTATTTTTCTTTTTTAATTTGTTTTGACTATTTCTTATGTAATATATTGAACAATAGCATACATAATGGGAGTTCTTGTTTTTTTTTTTTCTATTAAACTAGTTCTAAAGATGCTCCCCCGTGAAAATGACCTTTAATTCTAGTCTTTTTATTAGTCTTCACATATTATAGAAATTCTCTTAAGTTTTTACTTTTTTAAGAAGTTTTATAGAAAAGAAATATGAAACTTTGGACAATATATTTCTTAATTTACTAACTGACTTCAAAATAAGTATGAAATTTTAGGTAGCGCTTTTCTTAATTTATTTCATTACATTGTTTTACTTCTTTAGTTAAATAATTTAGTCCATTATAATAAAATGTTTTCTAATGTTGAACTTTTCTTACATTTTTGGAATAAACAATACCTTGGTCATTACATGTATATATGTATCTGTAATATATAAGTATGTATATTTAATATACACACTTGAAGTTGGCTAACCATGGTTTTATATAGAAGATTTGTCTCTATGTAGATAAATAAAATTAATCTGCAAATTTGCTTATCCTTCTATCTTTAGCTATTTTGTTATCAAAGTAGTACTAACCTCAAGAAATATATAATTAGAATGTCAATGTTCTCAGATTTTTGTAGAGTTTTTCTTCGCCATGATTTTCAGATTAGGTATTTCTGTGTCTGGATGCTTTGCAAATTAGGCAATAATATAACGCTAAATAGGGAAGCTTGGTTTCTTATTTAATAGATAATGTGTAACGTTAACTTAGGACAGGGAATGAGAAGCTAAATGCAACATAGATTGTAACAAAGAGAAGCTCCTGTGTTCCAAAATGTGATAGAAATTTTAGGCTTCCCATTCCAATGTTGCATATTTGAATTTGTAAACCAAAACAATTAAAATAAATTCTTTTTAGTAGAATTATTAAAAGATAATTCATGGTATTTAGCAGTGTCTGCTCCACTCTAAGCAATATAGGAAAGAGGCATGAGAACTACACAAATTGACTAAATATTAAACCAGATTATATTCGGAGCCTACTATGAGCTGC
The DNA here is from genome assembly GCF_000151845.1 of Pteropus vampyrus. Classification (NCBI taxonomy): domain Eukaryota; kingdom Metazoa; phylum Chordata; class Mammalia; order Chiroptera; family Pteropodidae; genus Pteropus; species Pteropus vampyrus. The sequence continues at coordinate 8,206,031 of NW_011888849.1, read as the reverse complement.
TAGACAGGGGAACCTGGCTGAACGGCCATTTTGCCAGACCACTAGGAACCTACAGGAAGATTCCTGCTGAGATTACTAAGAACAATTTCCTCATGCCTTTAATGATGTATATCCACACCCTCCCTGAAAGAAAAACAGATCTAAACTCAATTCTTCTCAAGCACTTGGGGGCTCGTTCTCTGGCTCTGAGAGGAGACTATGTCTCTGTCTGTGGAGCATTATTCTTTCTCTAATAAACTTTTTTTTTGTCTCTACTCTGGCTCCTGCTTGAATTCTTTCCTGCACAAAGTCAAGGACCCTCTCTCCGTGGGCGTAGGGTTTGAGACCTCACTTGGGGAGATTTACCTCATTCTGCATCATAAGCAAAAATTTAACTTTACCATCCATTGCAGTGTCATACATGGACCATAACATAAGTATCAGCACAAGTTTCTGTAATAGTCTTCTTATTAGCCAATTGCAATGAGATAAAAATGTAAGTGAAAGGAGTCAATCTATAAGTTAATCACTGCGCATCAGATAAGAGGAGAGCTGTGTTACTGGTATCACAACAACCAAGTCAATGAAGAGTGTTTGGAGCTACATTTCAAGAAATAGAAACTATAAATATAGTGTTCTTGCATCTAATTATAGCAACTCTCCTCCTTCCCATATTGACATCTTGAAACCATTTTGTTTTAATCCTTTTGTCCACTAATAACTAAGGAGGATTAAGATTATCATGAAAGCATGTGTAATATTAGGGCCTGGAAAGGCAGAAGTTATCATACAACATACCTCAGTTTAAACTGGGTCTCTCTCTCTCTCTCTCTCTCTCTCTCTCTCTTTCTCTCTCTGTTCCTCCTCTCCAGAAAAATACTTAATCTAATATTCAGAGAGTTCTTCGATCCATGTTATAGTGCTAAGATCCTCAAACTTTTATAATGGAATCCAAATTATGATAATTTTCTGGCAAATTAAGATAATCTCACGGGACTCCATGGGTTTAGAAAACGTCAAAGTAATGAGAATTTAAGTGAGAAGGCCTAGTTATTTACATTTAAATTATACAACAGTTATAATTTTAAGACTATAAGCTCCAAAATGCTATCAAGTAGTGTTATGAATTATAGAAGATGAAAGAGGATAAAATACTACATGGGAGCTGAAACCGATTATTTCTTATCTTATTCTATTTCTTAGACACAGACAGCATATGCCCGTTATAATATTTAATGAGTAAATGCTGTGCTGTCATAATGCCAGCTTCTATCTTTTCACAAAGCCGTTTATCTCATTATAAATCTAAACTCCAGGTATTTTACTGAGGGACTTAAGTCGAGGAAATCAGTCTTGTGTGTATTAATTGAAGCTTATGGTGAGACATTTAGCCTGTAGAGTAAGTGATGTGGCAAGGAAAATATCTATAAAGAAAAGAGACTTTTCACTTCTACAGCAATGATGTTTTAGTTTTGGTGTTGTTGCTTGAAAATTCAAGGATTTCTTTTCTCTTTCACAAAATATCTATGTATACTATAAGCATGTCATAGGAAAAAGAATACAGACTTTACAATCAAAGAGCCCTTGTTTTCTTTTTTCATTTCTCTTTTGAATCCATTATTTTTTACCTAGAATTTAATAAATGTTTGTTGAGTATGCCCTGTGTGCCACATTCTATAGGAGACATTGGTCCTTCCATGCAGTTGCTAAGGATTTGTGAAGAGTTCTGTAACTGATCTGAACCTGTCTCTTCCTTACTTTTTTTGGCATAATGTCTAAATCCATTCAGGTTGCTTTAACAAAATACTACACACTAGGTGGCTTATAAACAACAGAAATTTATTTCTCACCGTTCTGGAGTTTGGAAATTCCAGGATCAAGGTGTCAGAAGACTTGTTATTTGCTAAGGACCAAATTTCTGGTTCACAGTCTTTACTCTGTGTCCCTTGAAGGAAATCAAAATTTTGCCACCTCGAAACTGCCTTTTTAGAGTATTGATTTTTAAGCTGTTTATTAATAAATGAAAGACGCAGAAAGAACATTTGACTCTGCCCCTGTTTCTTGCCCAAGCGATTCAGACAGAAAAATCTGTTTCAGGAAAAAAACCTTAGATATTCACCTTAGCCTAATTTCAATTAAGTATGGCTAATAGGAGGGCTTCAAGAAGGGGCTGGTTAGCTACATACCTCCTCTGTTCCATTGTTTCTGAGTTGCCAACAAGAATTTACCTGTCATGTGTTCAGCTGTTCCTCAACTACCTATACATCACTCATTTTCACTTCTAAAATCTAAGACCCTCTTCCTCACCTTTCCTCCTTTATCCAAATGCCATATATACTTAATGTCGCCTCGCTGTCTTTAGAATTTTTGTGCTTGTGTGAATTCTCCATGCAAATTTATTAAAATTTAATTTTCTCCTGTTAATTTTATTATTAGCCCAGCTAGAAGCACTTAGAAAGTAGAAGGAAAAGTATTAATTTTTTTTACACCTCACATGGCAAAATGGATGAGGGGTCTTTCTGGGGTCTCTTTTATAAGGGCACAAATCTCATTCATAAGGACTCCACTCCCATGACTTAATAGTCTCCCAAAAGCTCCACCTCCAAATACCATTCCATTGGGTATTTAGGATTCCAACATAAAATTTTAGGAACACAAAAAATCAGTCTACAACAGATAATATCATTAACTTCATCTTATTTTGTAAAGAATAACATGGTAGCCACTGAATAAATACTAGCTATTATCCTTTTACTTAAAAAAATTTAACTTAAAAACATTTCATTGTACTACCTCCACAGTGTTTATTTCCAGTAACTTTATTATTTAATCTGCTCTTTGTAGGCAAGCTTCTTAAAAATTGTTTTGGCTTCCAATGTTTAATTATTCACTTGCTATTCATTTTTTAAACTACATACTCTCACTTCACTAAAAACCTTCTCTATTTTTTGTTTCAATGCCCTTTTTGTAAAATCTAGTTATTGCTTCCTTGTCTTAATAGCTCTCTGTGGTATTTGGTATCCATTCACTCTGTCCTTAAACAAATATGAATTTAGTAAAAACTTGCTGTCAATTTTTAAGCCACATCCTGGGAATACAATGGTGATTATTTTGGATGCTATACTATTTATTGTGCATGAACTTGAATCTGGAGCTACTGATAAATCTTCCTAGAACTCTTCTTTCTTTGGATCTTGTGAAAACTTCTAATCCCTCTGAATTCAATTTTCACTTTTTGATATATAAAAAAAAAAAACTTTAAAAAATAACATATAATCAGAGACATTAGAAAGATCATTAGCCTATGTATGGCAAGATGAAGTTCCAAAGTGAACACACTAATGTTGCCACATTCCGAAAACAAAAACAAAAACAGAGAATTGCAATTATCTCAGAATTCAATCATATTTGGCTTTCCATTGCTACTCTTTCTCCCCCGCAAGGTAACCACAACCACTATCACGATTTCTAACTCCTGTATTAATTTGCACGTTTCATAAATTTATATCAATTGGACCATAGAGTATTTAATCTTTTGTAACTATAGGCCAAGGGGAAATAAGAGTAATATAAACATTTGCTCAGTTACCTGAGATGATATTTTCATAAAAATTTTTCTATTTTTTTTTGTCTGAACCTCTGCTGCCCCATTATGACTTGAATGTCTTAGATAATAAAATTATCTTTTAAGTGAAATCAATGTGAATCTTGTCTTTTAATTGTATTTGATCTTTGTATATAATGTTTTTATTTGTTTGTTTGTTTGTTTTGTCATGTAAAAGAAAAATAAAACCTTGTGGTCATAAAATAACATTAACATTTTTCTCCTTTTCTGAAAAGAAAGAGTTGACAATGGGTTCAAGAATAACATTTCTCTCTCATTTTTTTAAGGGGATTGAGTTAGTCTCGATAAAGAACCATATTTTTTTTACTTTTCTCATGTTAATCCCATTTAGATAAACTTAAGTATGTGCATTTTAATAATGGAAATGCAGATATGTTTTTCTGACAATCTATAATGAATAATGTATTTGTCTATCTGAGTAAACTGCAGAGGCAGGTATATTGACTTTAGTATTCTTGAGTAATTAAGGACTTGATTTATAATCTCAAAGTTAGAGATTTCTAATTAATAGGATATATAATTTTTCAAATTTGCTTTAATTTATCAAAAGAACTTATATATTACTCAGGAAGATTGAAGTTATATTTAAAATGTAAGCAGTAAAATTTAAACTTTTTTTCCCAACACTATATATTTTTAAGTTTAAAATAGATAAAAGTGGAGGTTTTCTTTAACTGAAGTTAGGAGCTGAGTATCCCAGAGCTCAGCTGGTTTGTTTTGTCATGTTATTTCACTTATCATTTCATTTTGGCCACTGACCTCCATCCACAACCCCCACACTTTTTAAACAATCTCTTGGGTAACTAAGACAGTAGTGGCAATTTGGAAAGGAACTTGAACATTTTCATACTTTTCTCTAAAATATGTTTGCATTGTCTGATCCAGATCCATTCACCAACAGCTGAATGAACTGTCAGTAGATACCTACCTCAACTAGAAGCTATCTATTTGCTTGTTAGTAAACAGTAATTTCCCTCACATGGAAATTCTAAGATGAAATCTGTGTTGATAATGGGCACTAGACCAATAAAATCACATAACGTTACTGCTGGTAACGTTACATGAATTTATTGGTCTAGTGCCCATTAATAATTGGGCCATGTCCAAGCAGAGAGTGCTAAGACAGATTTAAAGAAGAGATGTTAAGAAACAGTGCTGCTCTAGAATGAAACAAAAGAAGAAAGCAATTGTGTATATCACACAATTATTTTATAGTAGGACTGTAATAGCTCTATATCTATCTCTAGGTATGCCTGAAAGACTGGTATTTACCATTGGTCAAAACAAGAGCAAGAAGGGCTAAGTAGAGACAGATTTTTATTGTACTATTTAAATTTCAAAAATCTCCTAGAGATTCTCATAGAGATACTACTTGTCTATATTATTTAGTGATATATAGATCAATGGCTAACATATCATTTAACTGGTTACAAAACATAACTTGGATATGTGGCCAGTGCCACTACCTGCACGGCTAGAGGGTTAACCTGAGGTGGGGTGATGGAAGGATGGAGAAAAACACAGAGACAGTATATACAAAAGCTGGGGCCAGGTGGGGCACTGCATTCTGCTCAAGATACAGTGACTTCGAGGCAAGCTCAGTACATTTATTACATACTTTTGAAGGTCAAGGAGGGAGTGGGAGTCTTCTTCTCAGGACTTCAAACTTGCTGACAACAATAATTTCCCAAGGCCTATCTGTACCCAGTTATCTATGTTAAATTAGAAGCAGCTGTCTGTTCACTGTTTTGCTTCTCTGTCCTTGGCAGATTATAACACAGTCAAGCATGGCTTTGCCACAGGTCCAGCTCAGATCCGGCTCTCTACAGGCCAGCAGGATATAAGTCCTGCTAGAAAACCTTTGCCTGATGTCTTATGAAACCAAGATTCTTTGCACATAATATACTGTTTCGTAATCCAGGGACAAAGTGTGTCTTTTGTAACTGGATCTCTAGGAAATCTCTCCAACAAGGCCTTCAGCCCCTGACGTTTGCCTGTCCTAGTTTGTCTTGCTCTACCACATCCTTTATGTTTCTTAAAGTCTTACGTAAATATGTTCTGTGGAGTCTGTGAGTCTTTTTAATTATTTGAGCGTGTATAAGCTTTGGATACCGCCTTGAATCTCACTAGCTTTCTAGTTCTCAAGATCAGTTTCATTGCCTGTAATTGTCTTCCATTTCCAAACAACAAATCCACCTTTTATATAATTTGAATAGATTTCTATCATTGCAACCGAAGGCTTTACTAGAACAAAAACAATAAAAATGTACTGATAGGCAGGCCATAATATATGTCAGATAAAAATGTTGACATTTACTCTCTGGGTGATTTTAAGATCTACAAGACACCTGTAAGGGAAATGGAGCTGTGATTATGGCATTGGAAACCAACTCAGTGTCCGGATTACCATGGTAAAGAGTGTTAAATAAGAGTTGAAGGGTGGGCTGCAGAGTCTTTAATGATAAAGCTGGAGACAGAAATATTGTTCAAGTTCACCTTGGCACAGATTCTTTTCCTTTTTTTGGATAAGACTGGCCTTGCTGATACTGAGCATGATATTCAAAAATCAGGAAATGCTGTTAAGTATAAATCATTGCTTTAAATGAAAGAGCACCATTGTTTATGTAAGATGTTCCTCAATGATAATGCCAGCTTTAAATAAGAAAAAAAGCAGTAAGGAAGCAAGAGCTATTTCCACAGCTGGTGTGAGGCTTCCCCAGCTCTGACAGTGATAGCAGCAGAAGTGTGACTCCGTTTATGCTCTCTGGCAATCTATGAGAATTATGCCTATGTGTTTGCTTTCTGTGGACATGTATTTTCTGAAAATATCTTGTATTTTTGACTAATTAAATAACATGCAGACAGCTTAGTGGGATGTTTATCAGTGACCAGAAACTGATTTGGAATTCAAAGAATCAGTGCAATGGGACAAATATTCCAGAAAGCATTATTTAAAAACCCTCTGTTTCATCAGATACCCTACTTCTTCTCTTCTCTTTCCAGCTTTTCTCTATGCCAGCTGTCATTCTCTGAACTGATATTATATAGACGGTAGGAGAGGAAAAAGAAAAACAAAAGTAATAAAAAATTACTTTAACCGAGGACATATTTGTGAACTTGTGTGTGTTTTGTTGCTGTTTTGAAATGCCTTAATTTATTTTTCACCTTCCTGGCCTAAAAACATCACTAAATCTCTAAGGGGATACATATTTTGTTTTGTTTTAGGGTTAAATATTCATAGGTTGAATTGAAATGTCTAAGGGGTAATTTTGGCTACCATTGACTGACATTTTAGGAGAGACAATAATGGTCCTTGGCACATTCTCCACCGCCATCACTGTAATTCCCTTAGGTATCTTGGCATCCAGCCCCCTTGCCTATCTCTATGAGTACACCATGTTTCCTCTCCAGAGCTTTTGAGAAAAATATAAACCTCATCTATTGGATTTGTCCTTTTGTGAATGCAATCGAAATACAGCCAGCTAATTGTTATTTTCCTGTCAACAATTAGTTGATCTTATAAAATAATCATAATATACTCCTGGGGGGAAAAAAATGCTAGCTACCAAAAGAGTCTTATGTATCCTCCAAGGTAACGTGTATATTTTTCATATTTACAATTTTAGATAATGTTCCTATGGTTTAAGTTTAATCCAATTTATGACTATTATGATGAAGTATTCAGGGCAGTTAGAAAGGGAAATTAATGCTAGGAACGGAGGTGATTACATTTAGTAACTTTTTAATGAGCTCCTAGATTAATACTGTTACATGGACTTTAACATTACAAGAGATATGCATTTCCTGGTCCCAAAATATTAGAATAATAAGAAAAATGTTATATGAGTAATTCATTCCAGTGAATGAAGGTGCTAAAAACTGAAAAGGTATGTTCAAAAATAGGCCTCCATTATGTCTGATAAAAATCAGCTATCATCTTTATTGTTGTTACTTCTTTTCTCTGTCATTGTTTTTCAGCAATTTGACTCTGAAATGCATAGGTGCAATTTCTTTTAGAAATCATTCTATTTGAATTTTAGTATGGTACTTTGTAAGTTGATGCATTTAATCAAATTTGAAAAACTTATTTGTTTCTTAAAATTTTTAAATTTATTTTTCTTTTCTCAACTTCTGAATACCATGTTTATGTATGTTAGACCATATGTTATTCGTATTTAAAAATATGTGTTTTCTATGTGCTTCAGTTTGAGTATTTTCTATTTCAGTGCCTTAAAGTTGACAGTTCTGTGTAGTACAATTTGTTCTTCAGATCATCAGATGAATTTTGATATCAGATGTTACACTTTTCAGTCTAGTTATTTCATTTTCTTTTTTCATAGTTTTGTTCCACCATTTACTCTTCTTCATATGTTTATTTTTTATATCTTTTCCTATAAGTTCTTAAACGTGTTCTCATAATTACTTTATAGTTAATTTATGTTAATTTCAAAATGGTATTTTTTTGGCTTAAATATAGTTCACATTTTATGTTTATTGTAGATAATCTGTTGTAGAGGCTCTGTATATCTGTTATCTTTTATGAAATATGTTGAGATTTTTTTTTTACTAGGCAATAGAATTACTGTTAGATCACCACAAAGCTGTAGAAGCTTAGTTTTGGCTGTACATATGTGTGCGTAGGAGCTGGGGGAGGCAACGTTTAAACATATCCTTAAAATATGTGATACTTTTGCCATTGACACATGTGGTCTATGTCATTTTCTTTCCAGTTTGGGTAGGATTTGACTTGTTTACATTGAAAAGAATACGACAGAGTGGATTCTGGTAGACTTCTGAGGCTAGATAAGAAAAAGAAATTGAGTTTCTCACTTGTTTGCTGAGATACACACTTTTGGAAACTTGGGCTTGGTAGGTCACAAAGGCAAGTCAGCTTTTATCTTATTCATTATAATACTTGAAATCTTCAGCCATTATGTTAGTAATCCAACAGCCCTGAGGCACTCTCTTTCTTTTAAGAAGCCCAGGTCACATGGAAAGGACACAGATAAGTGCACCAGTCAAAAGTCTCAGCTTAGGTCCAGCAATGATCAACCACCAGACACAAGTAAAAGATACTTCACTTAATTCCAGTTCCTAGCTTCCCAGTCATTAAACGGCCCAATCTCTCAAGCTGAGAAAATTCACCTCTACTGTGTCTTGTCTTATTTTTTCATGCTTTCTTTTCTTACACCTAGGGCATAGTCCTTAATTCTAGAATATGATCCTTACTCCTAAAATGTAGATATTGTGGACTTTCAAAGAAAACCTAAAGCATTTACCAAACATCTTTAACTTGGTAGCATTTAAACTATTCTGTTTTTAGTAGCACCTGGATGTTCTTGAAAACTTGCTCAGCCTCTTTCCAGGTACTGTTATACTTGGGTTCTTGTTTCCTCTCTATAAACTTCAGGATTGACCTCAAAATTTGAGGAACTCTCCCTTTATGTTCTCCTTTTTCTTGTTTTTTTTCTTATGCTCAAATATTAATTTCTAACTACATTAATACTCATACCTATGAGTTTTATCTCATGTAAAGACATAAAAATAGACATAGATGTATATTTGTATAGCTATAGATATTAGAATAACAACAATACAATTATAACAACAATATGTCTAATAAAAATAGTTGTGAGTCTTCTCTTTATTCACTCTTTTCTTCCTCCCTCCCTTCTTTCTATCCTTCCTTCCATTCCCCTACTTACTTATTCATTTACTTATTTATATAAGCAGTTGGGCTGTCTTTGTGATATATCCTACTAGCCAAATACAGTTAACTTATGATATTTTAATATCCCTTAAAAAATAATCCCTTTCAACATGGTTAAGACGACAGCTAATGTATTCTATTTTTATCTCAAAATTTCTAGATTTTGTTTAAAATTTTTATTTAATTTTGTATTATAATTATGCAACCCATTTACATGGTAACAAAGTTAAATATAAAATCCAAAGTATATTCAGAGAACTCTAGGTTCCATTCTGGATCTCACCATCCTGTTGCCTTCCTCTCACTCTAGATAACTATCTTCTAAGCTTTTAATTTATCTTTTCAAAATTTATTAGGCTATTTGCAAAAGTGTAGTTTCCCTATCCTTTTTTAGATAAGCAACATGTTATGTAAACTGTATCTATTTTTTTCCCAAACAATATATCCTAAATATATTCCACTGTAGTATGTAGAGAAAATGATTTCTTTTTACTATATTGTGTGAATGCACTATACTTTTTTTCAAGCAATTTCATAATAAATAATATTTTTCCTTCCTTCTTTTACTATTATAGTGTTACAATGAATATCCTAATTTATGTATATTTTTATATATCTATTAGTGTATTTTTTTTGGATGGATTCCTGGGATAAAGGAAAAAATGCTAGCCTTTACATCAGTGGCTGTCAAATAGATTGTATATGCATCACCTTGACTATTAAAGTCACTTCCTCTATGAATTACAGAAATTAATTTCATTATATTATTTTTGTACCTGGAACATCTTTACTCAGTTCAGGAAGAAAAGTCACTCAAGCGAATTGAATCTGAAATAAAAATAACACACAATGTTGTCTTCTGATATCTAATTTATGCTAATGGAAACATTTATCTATTTAGGAATACCTGAAAGATTTGGCTATAGAATACAAATCCTGGCTCTGATTCTTATCTGCCAGTTTCTATCTATATGTTTTTGGCAAGTCACATAGAAACTTCCAAAGCTTATAGTCCTTTTTTTTTTTTTTCTTTTAAAACTCTGTTAAATGTGTGTAGGTATGAACTACTCTATGGGTGGTTGTAAGAATTATATAGAATTATACGTGATTTACTAGTGACGTGATTCCTGGTATATTTTACATGCACAAAGTTAATTTTAAAATTATTATGGATAATGGCTAAAATAAAATTATAATTATATTTGCATTCCTACCTCTGTACAAAAAGTACAAATGGTTATATTTTATGTAGAAAAAAGACTGCTTGTCATAGTTGGATTTTAAACTTTCCATTTTAACCAACTTGGTTCTGGCTGCAAAGCAGATATCTCATTTTACTTTATGACTTTAAAAAATCAGTTAAGATTGGGTATTCACAATGTTAATAGGATGATGGGAATAAAAGAAAGAAAGAAAAAATACTTCAAGTGATGCAGTTACGATGTAATATTTTTGGCATATTTTTGACTAGGTAGGTCTGTCAGGAGAGAAAGCATTAAAAATCATAGGAGCTATATTGGAATAAATACTTCCTGATACTTGTGAAATCCCACCATAAATAAACATCCCTAAAATATAAGAATTTCAACACTTAAAATAAATATTGTTCTTCGAAACAATTTTTCACTTTATTAGGATGCAGTATGTTTCCCATATCCCCAACAAACCTCATGACTATACTGTGTTGTTCTGTGTCAAAGAAACATGCAAGGCTCAGCATTACTGTGACTGTGAGAAAAAGGCATGGCCCACACCCAGGCATATTTCACTCTTACACATTCTGGACCAAAGACTATCTAGGACAGCCCCATTGGTCATGCTATGATAAGTTTACCAAGAAGTCAGAATGCACTTGGACTGGTGGGCATAGTGCACCAAGAAGTCTACTCAGGACTGTAGCACTCTTGATGGGTTCCTGGGTCAATCTGTTAAAACTGCAGCCAACACAACTTTCGATTACTAGAGGATCCCACACTCTTATTAATTCTGAAGAAATTGATAGTCAAAAACAAAATGCCTTATCCATAATTTTTTTTCAAAGTTTTTGGTACTTAATGAGAGATAAACTTTTTCAGATTGTAAAGTGTTTTCTTTATGGTATTTAACTAGAAATTTGTAAAACATAAATAAATAACTAAAACATGGCTTTACTAAAATAGTTAGAAAGGTTGTACCAAATGAAGCAGTAACTATCATATAGTACACATTCAATGAGTTGTTAATAGATTATCTTTTATTATTTTTTCAGTAAAGAGAGATATACCCCCAAAAATTATTATCTATAAAAAATTTGAGGAACAGATAAAGGAGACTTGTTCGAAATACCTTCTTAGAGATATAACAATAGTTTTATTAATCAGATGCTGGTGTTCCTGAGAATTTCTAACATTCCACTCTGATTAGAATTTGCCATAACAATGTTTTCTGCTATGAAATTAAATATTTTCAGTTTGATCAATATTAAATTTAAAAGTTGTTTTAAGTTATTTTATAAAGGTGAAAAACTTTTTAATGCAAAAGATAATTGGGCTCGTTCTCTCTCTCTCTCTCTCTCGCCTTCAAACTTGGTGTCCTGAGACACATGATTAAAGAACTTTTGGCTACTTTCCTAGTACTCTTCTCAGAACTCTGCCTTAACTGTTCAATTTTTTGAAACCCCAGAGGATCATTCTGTTGTAAAATGCTGCATAGATCGTTGGCATTGAGATTTATTGTACTACTTTGTCATGTAGGGGTGGAGTTAAATTTGGTGGTGATTATATAACTATACATGGAAGTTAATTATAAATTATTTATAAATATAAGAAAAATGGGCCACTTTATTAATAATGTGTCACAACAAGCATTCACTTGGTAAATATGAAAGCTTTCATGGGGGCTTAAAGTGAATATGTTGATAGACAAAACATACATATAATTTTGTTTTTCAAAAGAAAATGTACTTAATTCAGTGTTTAGCAGTCATTATTCTCTAAGAATAAGCAATTATTTATCAGAAAGAAAATATAAAGTAAATAGAAAAGAAAATAATATTGAGTGATAAAAATAAGAAATAAAAATAAACAATAAAAATTACTTATAAACTAATTTTAGAAACTCATAAATTTAAGACAAAATAAATTTATATACTATATTATTGATTTATGCTTTCCAAACACCTACTTAGTATTATCGATAGTAAGAAATAATATTGTTCAGAATTAATGTTTTAAATTTTATTAGTATTTTTCAATTGTAGTTAAAAATCTATCCTGATAAAGATTCTTTAACTCAATACAATAGAACTAGAAATTTTATTTCCTGATTTTATGTATATACAGGCTAACTCCCAAGATCTTTAAACCTACCTAGTGTATGAGGTCATTGAGTTAATTGCATTGATACCTGACTATTTCTACATGTAACACAACACTTTTCCTAAAATATTGTTTTTGTTTTTTGTTTTCTAGGTCTATTTGTGATAAATGAATCAGCCTTAAATATTTAACTCAGTTGTGTTAAAATTTAAAAATATATATTTAATTCGTGCTATATTTTTAATATTTAGTATTCACGCTATGTTTTAAATATTTTTTTTTTTACTATTTTTACAGTTAGATCTCATTGTAAAATACTGTATAATGGCTCTGTGGTATATTTAGGTTTGTCTTCCTAAAAGCTGATA
>NW_011888849.1:8189268-8192039 GCF_000151845.1 Pteropus vampyrus | reverse complement strand
TATTGAGAGAGCTTCTGAATTCTGTTGAACCTTTCCTCCTGTTGTTTCATGTCAGATTGATGTTGGTAATAAATCATAATGTTCAATATCCACATTGTCATGCCTGTTCTGCTTTTGGGCATCACTGTCTGAAAAGCACCACAGCCTGGGGGAAATAGGAGCTCTATCTCTTAACGCCTTATGAAGGTTGGCCTAAAAATTCATATCCACCAAGATGGCTGGATGCTCCATTACTCTACATTTTTGTTTCTATTAAAAAAAGTAAGAGTGAAAACAACAAAGATAATAAAAAGTACATAGATCTATAATCTCTTATTACAGGTCCACAATCTCTTATCCAAAATTCTTTGACCAGATATTACTGGATATTCAATAATATTCAGATTTTGTAAAAGTATTACATATGCTATATGACATATAATACTTACATATATTACATATAATACAACATATAGTGAATTTAATGCTCAGTCTAAGGCAGAGGTCATAACTAAATAATATATTAATTTTTGTATAAACTACATAGGGATATTTAGGACATAAATATATACAATTGACCCTTGAAAAATATGGGTTTGAACTGCTTAAGCCCACTTATAAGTGATATTTTTTTCAATAAGTAATTACTGTTTTAAATCTACAGATGAGAGTCTATGGATGTTGAGGGCTGACTATATGCATTGATCTGTACCATTTTATATAGAAGACGTGAGCATCCGTGGATTTTGGTATCCATGGGGGCAGGTGTCCTGGAAAAATTTCTCCATAGATATTGAGGGACAATTTAAGTTTTTGAAGAATCAAAAGTTATATGTGGATTTTCAACTGGATGGCGGTCAGTGTCCCTAATCCCTGTGTTGTTTAAGAGTCAACTGTATACACATTCTTCTCAGAGACTCTTATTTGATCATCCTATCGAAATTATAATACATATGTCACAGTATTTCATATCTGATTTTGATGCTAAATACATCTTTATAAATCTTTAGCTTTCATAAATGTTGGATGTCACAAGTTAAAATAAGGGAACTTGATCTTATAATATTATTGTATTAGTATTGTAATTATCATTAAATCTTCAAATAACTGAGTGAGTTAGTTATTATTATTCTCTTTTTATAGCTATAGGAATAAATTTCTGAGAGATTATTAAATTTGCCTGTGATTTATGGCTAATAATCTGTTAGGTAGAATTTAAACCTAACCTAGTTTGACTCAGAAACAGATTTTAACCATTATATTACTCTGCACAATTATACTGATCTCTGAATATATATATATCTCTCTATCAGTATATTACAAAAAAGAAGTAAGATTTGATATTGGATAGAAGAGTTAACAGAGAAAATGGTTGAAATGGCAACACAGTTCCCATATCAACTAGTATTAGGGTCAGGAAGATTATCCAAGCCCCAAAGTGCTAGGGTAGAATTTCAGATAAAGGCAACCTATAGCATTTAGATGATTTCCTGCCCATCTCTGAAGTACATCATAGTATATAGTATGGAGTAGGGTAGTGGCTAAAGGTAAGTGATTTTAGAATTAGTTAGCCTTGACTCAAATCCTCACTCCCAATTTACAACTTGTGTAACTTTCTACCAGTGATTTCTTTTTGTTTTGTTCTGTCTTGTCTCTATGTCTTTATCTTTACTATAACAATAATAGTTCTCACTTCATGAGATTGTTGTAAAAATAATAAAGCATACTAAATACTTGGAATATTTCTTCAGTTTATGGCACCCTTTCTTAATGTTATTGTGATTATTTTGTGATTTATTACTGTGTGGGATTTGTTTCTGTAGAAACAGTCATAGAGAAAAACCAAAAACTTTGGATCACTGGCATGTTTGAAGAGCAAAACTGAAAAACAAAGTCTCCTGTATTAATTTTCCTGCTCTTCTCACAACATTAAAATATCCACCCAATCAAAAACATCACTGCTATGGAAAAGGAGTTGGCCCTTCAGACACAACCACCTAGAATTTCTAGAATTATCCTTAGTGGGCTGCATTAGACAGATTTGTTAGCACCCATTACCATAACTTCTTTTACTTTAGAAAATTTTGAGGGGAAAATTGAGAAAGAGTTAGAAATCATACCAGTGAAATTCAACTCTAAACTTGTTACACAACAATAGCTAACAAGAAAAATAATTACATCAAAGATTCAGATTACACATTATTTTTCTTTCCTCATATTTATTTAAATATTGTCATTGAATAGCTATTTCTCTATTTTTTCCTTACTTGTATGCAAACTTTTGTAAATTGTAGTTGCATTGCAAGGATGGGTGCATTGTGTTAGTGTGCAGACATATTCTTGTTTTAAAGTATCTAGGCTCGGCCTCCACCCAAGTTTTTTGAACTATAGGCCTAGAGAGATCGCATCACTCAAATTTAGGAATATACCACATAGCTTGGATCTGAAGATCCCAAAAGGCTTCATGTTAAGCATATGGGATTTGCCAATGTAAAAATCCACTTGTTACAAGCATTATATATGTAGCTTTATGTTAAGGCAAAGAGATATAGTCCTGGATACTGGATCTAGTACTGGCTTCATGTCTATAAAGTTAGAAAAAGCTAAAACACAAAGTATCTATATATGAGACAGCAGTTAGAATAGTGGAATAATAACTTCCAAAATGTTGCTCCTCCATAAAAACAATGAGAACATTGGAGAGGAAAAATAATCAAAATTAACTTAATCTAAACTCTGGAAATAACCAAAGGCTTGTAACAATCAGAGAGATGTTTAATCAAGGAAAATGT
>NW_011888849.1:8184164-8189218 GCF_000151845.1 Pteropus vampyrus | reverse complement strand
ACCTATAGCATTTAGATGATTTCCTGCCCATCTCTGAAGTACATCATAGTATATAGTATGGAGTAGGGTAGTGGCTAAAGGTAAGTGATTTTAGAATTAGTTAGCCTTGACTCAAATCCTCACTCCCAATTTACAACTTGTGTAACTTTCTACCAGTGATTTCTTTTTGTTTTGTTCTGTCTTGTCTCTATGTCTTTATCTTTACTATAACAATAATAGTTCTCACTTCATGAGATTGTTGTAAAAATAATAAAGCATACTAAATACTTGGAATATTTCTTCAGTTTATGGCACCCTTTCTTAATGTTATTGTGATTATTTTGTGATTTATTACTGTGTGGGATTTGTTTCTGTAGAAACAGTCATAGAGAAAAACCAAAAACTTTGGATCACTGGCATGTTTGAAGAGCAAAACTGAAAAACAAAGTCTCCTGTATTAATTTTCCTGCTCTTCTCACAACATTAAAATATCCACCCAATCAAAAACATCACTGCTATGGAAAAGGAGTTGGCCCTTCAGACACAACCACCTAGAATTTCTAGAATTATCCTTAGTGGGCTGCATTAGACAGATTTGTTAGCACCCATTACCATAACTTCTTTTACTTTAGAAAATTTTGAGGGGAAAATTGAGAAAGAGTTAGAAATCATACCAGTGAAATTCAACTCTAAACTTGTTACACAACAATAGCTAACAAGAAAAATAATTACATCAAAGATTCAGATTACACATTATTTTTCTTTCCTCATATTTATTTAAATATTGTCATTGAATAGCTATTTCTCTATTTTTTCCTTACTTGTATGCAAACTTTTGTAAATTGTAGTTGCATTGCAAGGATGGGTGCATTGTGTTAGTGTGCAGACATATTCTTGTTTTAAAGTATCTAGGCTCGGCCTCCACCCAAGTTTTTTGAACTATAGGCCTAGAGAGATCGCATCACTCAAATTTAGGAATATACCACATAGCTTGGATCTGAAGATCCCAAAAGGCTTCATGTTAAGCATATGGGATTTTCCAATGTAAAAATCCACTTGTTACAAGCATTATATATGTAGCTTTATGTTAAGGCAAAGAGATATAGTCCTGGATACTGGATCTAGTACTGGCTTCATGTCTATAAAGTTAGAAAAAGCTAAAACACAAAGTATCTATATATGAGACAGCAGTTAGAATAGTGGAATAATAACTTCCAAAATGTTGCTCCTCCATAAAAACAATGAGAACATTGGAGAGGAAAAATAATCAAAATTAACTTAATCTAAACTCTGGAAATAACCAAAGGCTTGTAACAATCAGAGAGATGTTTAATCAAGGAAAATGTTGAAGCTTAGTAAGAACACTACAATTTGTCCTATTTCTATGCCCTCATTCTAGCTCTGCAGTAGTGATGAAAACCAATGGCTTCTCAACCATAGTGAAAAGCAACAGGCTAGCAGCCACTAGAGGTGGCAGAACAAGTTCGAAGTTCTCTGAAAGCATCATTTTCAGAGAACTGTCATTATTTGACTTTCCTGGAAGTTCCCTTGAAATCCTCTTATTTGACTTAATTCAGAGCTCAGTCAACTCAAATAGTCTTTCCTCTGAGGGTGTTTGTCAATAACAATATGTAACAACTGCTTCATGGTGCAGCTGCCTGTGGCAGTGATAGCACTTGGGGCTAACAAAAAGCTGAGCAAAAAACTCTTGAAGAAAGATTTGGGGACTAAGATGTCCTTTTAGGATTTTGTAAAGCTCCAATATATTCCAGGGAATCTAGAAGGCCACATATGTGTGTAGTACTGTGCACATGTCCAAGGCTATTTATATTCCCAGGAAAAGCGAGAAGATCCTAAACTCTTACTTCAGGTTGACCTTGAGGCTCTATACAAGCAGAAAGTGAAGACTGAAGCAAAACTATAAACTACCTGCCTGAGCATTGCAGGTGTGCTGTAAAACACAGACAGTCACACAGCGAAGAATGGAGGACTTATTGGTTCCAGGCATTTAAGAAAAAAATGATGAATTGTACTTTTTAATTTAAAAATTCTGCTCTTAAGAGACTGGAGAATAAGCGCACACTGGGAGAAAATATTTGCAACGCACATATACGACAAAACACTTGTATCTAGAATATATAAAGGATACGCAAAACTCAGTAAGATAAAATACATAACTCAATAATAAATGGACAAAAAATTGAACAGACACTTTACCAAAGAAGACATAGGGCTGGCAAATAAACAACCGAGGAATGAATAAACAAACTGGTACATCTATGTGGTGGCATACTACTAAGCAACGAAAAGGAATGAACAATTATTGTGACATGCGACAAAATCAGTAAATCTCAAACATGGTATGCTGTGGTGAAGACAGCATCAAAGTTTATATATTGAAGAATTACGTTTATAGGACATTCTTGCAAAACAAACTGTAGCAACAAAAGCAGATATGTTGTTGCCATGGGCTGAGGATAGAAGGCAGTGACTACAAAGGGCCATAAGGGAGTTTTGAAGGATGATGCAATCATTGTTTTTTGATACGTATTTATAAAAACTCAGCAAGCTATAAGTAAAAGATGAATTTTACTGTATTTAAATTATGCCATAATAAAAAACAAAAGGAAAAAATAAAACACTGTCTGCTGCATTTAAATAAATACCACTTATCATCTTTGGTATGGTAGGTGGTAGGTAGAATATCACTAAATTCAGTGTTGGTCCTATAATATTAAAAGATATAATTTACTATAGTATATAAATTCAAAAAATTCTAAATTGTTTTTAGTGATCATTGGATATATCTTATCGTCATAGATAACTTTAATAAGTAGTTTTGTATGCATTTCCTGAAGAAGCATTTGTTTTTCTAAGGCCATAATTTTCAAAATCAGCCAAATTAAGTAGAATATCATACATTTGAATCATTATTGAATCATTAGCAGTGAATGAAAATACTTAACCATTTTTTCCACAGCAGAGATAATGATTGTTTGCTAGATAATTTTAAAATTTATTTTTTCTGCTTCTGTTGACCGTCTTTATAATGCTATTGGCACTCTTTATAATGAGGTTTTAAAAGTAGTTTTATATTTTCTTAAGTGCTGAGAGTTTAGCGCTTAGTGGTACTTCAATCCACATAGATCATTCTTCAAGTTCAAGAGCCACAGACATAAATATGCATAATTTTTATACTTAAATTATCCACTTCAATGTATAAAGCTGTTTGTATTCTTTTTACATGTGTCATTATTGGAATAGAAGTCTCTTCATCTTTTCTTATGATATTAGCCCTAAGGAGGTCCCTGTCCTTCAAATTGAAAAATACACACAGGTTATTTCTTATCATTTACTTAGAAATAAAACTACGTTGTTTTATAGTGTCTTTATTTTTTCTTCTTTTTTCTATTCTCAGTACAATGAAACAGCCAGTATAAAAATGTATTTTTAAGTTCGCCACAGCTATAGAAGATCTGTTGCTCAATTGCAAAGGACCTTCCTAAATGGCTTATAAATAAGGTATCTCAGAAATATCTTCTCAATTAGGAAAGGGGCATAGTTTTATTTATTCATCGAATTTGTAGCTTAATAATCATACTAGATTAAGAGATCACTTGATTATGCGTATTCCACTACTTGACTATGTGATCCCAGGTTAGTTCTATTAATTCTTTTTGCCTATCCATGGGGACACATAAAACAAAGCAAAACATTTTAAAGTATATATCATCAGTTATTTTCATTTTAAAATATACCTTTTGATAATATTTTTTGCTGATTAATATAAGAATATTAATACATAACTACCATTGACGGGCACTATTCCAGGTGTTGTAGATACTATGAGCAACACAAGTCGTTTTACACCACCTTATTCTGGAAGGATTTAAGATGTGCAATGTAAGATAGTATAAATTACATCTAACAATAAAAGAAGAAAGAGTAAGAGTAGAGACATAAAATAAATTTATCAACAACTTCATTATGGTGATAGGCATCTCTACCTTTCATCAATACCCAGTTTACCACTACCTCTGAGCACAAGGGAGGATTGTCCTCCTTCTGTTCCCTTGAAGACACCCACTCTAGGGAAAAGAAAATGGAGGTTTGTAGCACCTGGCCTGGCTTTGCAGGATCAAGAGAAAGAATGCAATCTTAGGAAGTGCCCCTCCTCTTCAAACGCACACACACACACACACACACACACACACACACACACACACACACACACGGTAACAAGAGGTGTGGCGCAGACATGTCCACAGAAAAAGTCTGAGAGTACCTCAGAATCCTGACCTAGGCTGATTGTTAAAAGTGTTTCTCCTCAGAAACCAGTTAGTAAAGTCTGGAAGAGGTGACTGATTCTTCAACTGTCCACGAAGAGAGCAATATAAGACTTTAAGGAACATGAAAAATCAAGGAAAATGACACCACCAATGGAACACAATAATTTTCCAGTAACCAACACCAAAGAACTCTACAAATTACTTGACTAATAATTCAAAATAAGTTGTGAAGAAGGAGATGCGTTCTACAGATTTAATCTTATGATTAAATATGTCTTTTGTTGGTTTTGATTCATTAGGTTGTGACCTTCACAATTGTCCCTTAGTTGTTTTGCTCCCATTAGATGAGACAAGAAGATGAGAAGAAGATGAAATTAGATAGTAGTGCAGGTTTTTGTGTGGCCATGTTTTCAAGTCTTTGGGATAAATACCAAAGAGCATGATTGCTATGTCATATAATAAGAATATATTTAGTTTTAAGGAACCACCATACTGCCTCCCAAAGTTTTTGTGCAATTTTGTATCTCATCAATATATGAGAGTTCTTATTGCTTCACACCTTATTATTATTGTAGTCGTTATTAATTATAATACCAAAACTAACATATATGGACATTGATATAATAGACAAATAAAGGTGACAACAGGAGACTATGGTAATTTTCTTATGATTTTCTTCTAATATATCAATGTAACTGAAGCAAGGTCATATACTTCTATCACAAAAAGTCAATGGATGCCATTGTGGAAAATGTACCTCTACTTGCTTTACTGAATTTGTTATGT